>NW_027111616.1:62405-95731 GCF_000696795.3 Halyomorpha halys
TATATATATATATAAACCGTTATATTTGAATTTACTTGAAATTCGAACCGTAATGTTTTAAATATTCCTGTTGAAATGCAAAGTGGACCACATCCACTTATATAAACTTTGACAATTGTTAAGCATCTGCTTCTTACCCACTGATAATGAAATTTAAGTGATTACAAAATTTCTAAGTTTTTGCATGCTTTGCGGGCACTGCAGAGCTCCCGCCCCGCCTCCATTTCATAGCTATAATTAAAGAAAATTTGTAGAAGCATTGGCCATACTGTAGAATCCTTGTCATATGTCAAATTCTAAGTTATATCTATAGCAAATTCATGATTAAGTTTTGTAGGTACTGCATAGCCACGTATTGATCTCCAAGTTCTGTCTGTTAAAAATTTATGGTTACTGCAATAGCCCCAGGCCCATTTTTAAGTTATATGTAAAGGCAATGCATGAAAGTATTGATCGTACTGTAGAATCCACGCTACGTTTCCATTTCTAGGTTATATCTATAAAGAAAATTGATGATTACGTTTAGTGGGTACTGCATAACCACGTGTTCATTTCTAAGGTATATCTCAAGAACATTTATGAAAGTATTGGTGGTAGTGGAGAATCCTTACCACATTTTCATTTCTAAGTTGTTTTCAAAGAAAATTCGTCCTTGGAAACTACCCCTTCCTTTGTTTTTTGTTTTATGATCTCCTCTTGAGGGATTGTTACATGTACATTGACCAGTACTCGTTATAAGTGAATGTTTTAAAGGTAAGATAAGTCTATCATCCTTGGGTGGAGTGGTTGGTTTTGACGCCTTTTGCTAATTTTAGCCGCTTTTTCAATGTTGCTTCGATTTAACTATTTTTTTGACTTTCTTAACTTGTTTACGATTACGGTTACTGTATAGCTCCTACCCCGTGTCCATTAATAAGTTATATCTATAGGGAATTTGTACTTGTTTTACAGGTGCTGTATAACCCCTGTATCGATTCCATTTTTGGAGTTATATCCATTGCAACTATATACAAGTTTCGCTGTATTGTAGAACCTCTGCCACATGTCTATTTCTGAGTTATATTTTTAGAAAATTTATTTAAAGTATTGGTCGTACCTTATACTGTTTACCACGTTTTCATTTCTGTGTTATAGCTCGAGACAATTTAGTATAAAAGTATCAATTATGTTGACAATGATCTGAAAAAGTAGAAGGGATGAAAAAATAATAAATTGTAGGTAAATGATTAAATATTGTATTGAGAGATTGAGAAGAAAAGATAAGGGATAGAAGAAGCTGGAAACGTTATGATTGTGTTTTGCAGGTGCTGTATATCCTCTACCCTTCATCTATTTAAAAGTTATATCAATAGGAATTTATGATTAATGTATTAATAATTTTAACCACAACTCTAAACAATAGAGGGCATGGACAATAATAAATCAAAGTATTAATAAATAAATGTTTAGTTGAGAGTGGGAGCAGATGATGAGGGAGAGTAAGTACTAAAACATTTATGACTGCGTATTGCAGGTGCTGTATAGCCTCTACCTCGCCTCCATTTTTATGCTATATCAATATAAAATCTATGATAAAAGTGTCAATATTTTTAACCATAGCCTAAAAAAACAGGTGGATTAAAAAATAATAACTTAAAAAATAAGTAAATAAATATTGTATCTGTAGAGTAGAGAGAGGGGGGAAGGGAGGTGTGTACTTACGTAAAATTTAGCAATTCTCATTTATACGATTGTTATTTTGGTTATTTTCCTTCTGCTTTTCAAGCGCAAATTTAGTTTAATAGGTAAAAGCGTATTAAATCACATTTATGTCAATTACTCCAAATCATATTTAAATCTTCTCAATAAGTGACTCATTTGAAGGTTATGGTAACAAGCTATCTTTTACAACTGTTATCGATCTGTTCTTATGAATTATTCAAGTTGCTCTTGTAAATATTTAGTTCCGCTGACAGACAATGCAGCTATTGACTCTCGCTAACCCGCTGACAATCGATTATAATATTTACTATTATGTTGACATTCTTCGTTGATGTTTCCTCCTTTATTTTGTAGTTATTGTTGAAGTGTCCTTTTGTATTTGTGTGGTTATGGCGTAGTCCCTAATCGTAATCCGCAAGAGGTAATCTAAGGGAAGAAAGCTGGCTAACGGTATGCCACGACCACCCCGATCGGTTATTGCCTGTGTACCGGGGATAATAGGCTTAGGGCCATGTCGGCGGTGGTATAACGGCGCCAATTCTGGTTAATGGCTCACTCAGTCCTATAGCTTAGTTAGGTCAGTCAGGCACTGCTCATATCTACAAAATGTCTAATAGCGCATTCGCTATTAGGCATTGCTCATAATGATTGATCTACTGATTGTCTTGGATTAATGGCGATTTGGAAATATTATACCAGTGTGCCTATGCCGCGTCAATGATATGCAACTAGCAAGATCAATCTGATTATCGCAAACAGACAAGAGACTACGGTCATGATATCAGCGATTTCAATTGAAACTTTTTTTAGTGATTCTAGGTCGGAAAATATTAAAGAGCTCTCCGAGGGTTCTTGCCAGTGCGTCCTAGGAGCCGAAATAACATTTAAGGTTTTTTCAATAAAAACATTTAAAATACCTGAATTATATTTATTTTACTAAACCTAAAAGAAAACAATATACTATAACCTAAAAAAAAATATATCATGACCTATAGAAGAAAACATTATTTTTACAATAGTAAAAATATGAAAATTAGAGATTAAACAAGTTATGATAATATGTTGTTCATAATTGTGAATAAAACAATATATACAGAAATGCGAATCGTATCGTGTTTTTGTAGGTTTTATACAATTTCAGCAAGTAGAATGTCGAAAAAAATTGTGCTTATTCTTACACAAAGAACTTCTCATAGTTCCACAACTTCTTGTAAATCGTATGAAGTCCACTGTGTGTTATTCTACTGCGATTAATATCATGTCTGGAACATTTTGATTTATGATTTGATAGGAAATAAATTCAACCGGCTACATTCGGATAATTTTGTTTTTGTTAAAAAGACATCCTTGAATCGGAATCACTGTAACACCCCCGGCACAGATGTGGTTTGCACGAAGGCGATTGCTAACTTGACTACTCATCTTTTCATCAAGCACCTACCTCAGGACTGCTGGTGTGGCTTTTGGCTTGGAAAAATGACTTCATATTCTATGGTGCCCTAATATAACTGACTGAAAATGGTAGATATAAAATGGTATAGATAGTATATATATATTGAAGTGATGTACATTTGTTTTGACTATGATTAATACGATGATCCTTGAACACCGTTCTTGATTCGATTTGATTTGTTGATCCCGTTGTGTAAAGGTGTCTCTGTGCTGGCTGAGACTAGAACCGTTGCCCTCCCACTACTCCCCCTCGTAAACCTGCAGAGGCCCACCGCCCGCTAAATGACCCCGGCAATTATAACTGCAGTCCTCGAGGAACAGAAGTAGTTCTCACCGTTCCCAATGCCTCTATTAGCATGCGAATCGGTTTTAGGCTGAATCACGAACCGGTGGGCGCAACCTCCTTTAGCTAATCTTTTCCCCCGGTGTCCGCTACTGAGGGATTCGGTGTCAATGACCAGCCTTCACCAGTTTACTAAAAAAGGATTAGAGAAAATAAGAATATATGCGCAATGGATCATTTAAAGTAATTTTTAGTGACGAAAAAATTGACGGGGGTGCGGCAGTAGACTAACAGGTAACACAAACAAGTGAAACTTTGTCCCAACGTTTTGGCCTGAATTTCTGGTCTTTGTCAAGGTTGAAAACAAACATCCATGGTATGTAGTAAAAAAAGATCGTCTTAGAAACAGTATAACAAGAATCAAATTTATCAGTATAAATAGAAAATATAAAAAAATGAATCAATTTTTCTCCGTTTTTCAATGTTAATTCTTATCTTTGCAATATAGGGACGCGACGGCCGTGGGGGTTGGGGCATAAGTCCTAGAGCGTTGTGAGGCACAGTTCGGAACGTTGTGGGTTCGATTCCCACCTGGGCCAGTTAATATTTATGTTTAAAAGTACCACTTGACCCACTTTCCGGACTTGTTCCCCCTACCAAATACCAGTATCAGTACCTTTGCCATATTATATTTTATCTTCTTTTTGTATCATTGTTTATGTTAATATATCAAGTAATATAATTATATTCCTTGATATAATTACTATATGATGAGCAGAAATAAAACGTAGGCACGAAACTGCAAGTGCAAGGGATGAAAAGAAAGAAGAGTTTACTTCTGCTTTTTATTTTTAGTTTAACTACTTACCCCGTTTTGACATATATTACTTCATCTATTTCTGCTTTATTTTGTTCATTTTATTTATATATTTTAATTCTTCTCATCATATCATGTATATCGTTTGCTATCACATGTTGTTTATTTTGCTGATTTTTTTTTTGTATTTACATAAATTACTGCATAATTTTTTATACATCGCTGGCCCCGAAGAATAATGAAGCAATTGTAAATTTGGCTTTTTTGATATGGTGGGCTCAAAAATGTAACCTTTACTAGATGTTTGTAAATCTGCATAATTGTACTAACAAATTAGCTTTTGAAGGAATTTTCTAATTAAAATTATATTTATTTACAAACATCTGGTAAATGCAATTTTAATTCCGCGAATCCAAAAAAGCCAATGTCACAAAGTTTAAAAGTTGTGTCATGGTTCTTCTAGAGTAGCAATATATTATAATATTTTATTTAATAATATTTTTAGTGCTTATCTTCTATATAAATTCTTATTATTCTTACATTAAATTACCTTGTAGGAAGATAGTCCGGGTGGGGGTCAATAAAGGTATCAAAATAGTAAAAGAAAACTATTTATTGTTAACCAACATTTCGCCCCACTTTGTAGGACCTTCTCAGAGCTAAATAAAAAAAAAAGATACAAACATTATAGAATTGACAAAACATTAAAAATAAAAATGTTATGTTTAAAATTTATATAAAAAAGAAATAATAATAATATTTGGAAGTATACATGTAGGTGGACTTGAAACTAGTTACTAATAAATACAACCAGGTCTCATTAAATCCAGATCTATAATAATAAATTGTGTAATATTCTAACGAGTATTTTTCTTTTTAGTCCACCAAATCAAAAGATTTATCTTGCTATAATCTACTTCACACGGTCAACTATCTTCTTCCATTATTAAATTACCTTCTTATAGTATTGTTTGTAATATTTCTAATTTTGTTATTTCACCGTTTTTAATTTTCTTTTTGCACTGTTCGGTATATTATGGTTGTTATTTTTTTTTATTTATTTCTGATGAAGTCTTAAAATTTAGGCCGAAACATTGACATAAATAAAATAAGTTACCCCTATTTGTGTTGATTTCTACTGACCGTTTTTCCCGACCTTCCCCTCACATCGATTTTATTTATTGCAAAAATGTTTTTGTTGCTTAATTCTTCAAACCATATTTCATCAGCGAAGGCCTGACATCTTATTATAAATGGATTGTGTTTAGCATTGCTGTTAGAAGGTTATAGCTTAGTCATAGCCTTCGCATTTGATTTGAATATCTTTACGAGGACTATAATCTTTTATTGGTTATATTAATCAGTATTAAGTTTATTTGTTATTAATGTTTATTTATAATCAAGAAATTAGTTTTTGGCAAAAAAACCGGAGTATGTCTAATTTAAAGTTTTATCACTTAGCCGACGTTTTCGAACAAACATTTGGACCTACCACAAGGCCTAGGATATGTTGCATGAAATACACAACAAAAATGGTTGTATTCAGTGACTGTAGCTGTATTAAGAATTTTATAATTGAAACTTAAATAAAAAATAACTTTGTATATTTTTTGTAGATAAAGAAAATGCTAGAAACATTTTGAAACAGTAAAATTCAAAAAATGTAATGTTCTCTCTGACCATTACAACATCTTTTGATATTACGAATTTTAGAATTGCTGCTTCAATCGTTAAAAATAAGGCTTTGTATATTATATACAAAAATACAGATGTTATAATATAGATAACATGTTGTCTAACATTTTTGTGAATTAAAGTTTTTGGTAATATGTTATTTCTTTAATTTTATTTTACAGGCTTTCTTTAGAATAGTCTTGGATACTTTTAAAATAATTTATTAAAGTA
This sequence comes from Halyomorpha halys, assembly GCF_000696795.3. NCBI lineage: Eukaryota > Metazoa > Arthropoda > Insecta > Hemiptera > Pentatomidae > Halyomorpha > Halyomorpha halys. The sequence continues at coordinate 68,564 of NW_027111616.1, forward strand.
TATTGTTAACGAAATATTTATTTCTGAAATAACGATCATCCATTCAATAATTATTTAGTGAAATAATCTCTCTCAAATAACTGCCTATAATAATTTCGTGAAATAGTCATTCATTAGTATAAAGCAATATATTATTACTCAAATAACGTTTAAAATCCATTAATACTGGGAACAAACGATATCACCAGAAGATATTTCAGAACATATTGCAACAAATGTCGATAATTGCTGGTTTAAACTGTATGATAGTTTTCGTTATGATCGTATTTGACAGTATTTACTGTAATAGAAGCATTGTACTGTACTGCCTTGCATGATAGTTGAAGCGGCAGTGAAGTTTCTGTCACCATAAATCACATTTACAACGTAACAAAATCTACAAATCACACTAAATGTCAAATACCATGTTTTACGATAGAGTTCTTTTTAAAAAGTATATTTTATCTTATTCAAATATGGAAATGCTTATGAACCTCCTTACGGTGAAAATGGATTTTGTCTAGTTTTAAAAAGGTGTCTTTTTTTCGCTTTTTTTTTTTCTCATAATGTCGATGACTAACTTCTTAGTAAGTAAATTCTTAGTAGTGCTAATTAAATTTCAACTAACTTTACAAACATTGTAATTAAAAGTTCTCACTTTTAGAAAAATTACTTTTCAATTAATTTTCCCAAAAGAGAGAACTTGTGATATTATTTTTCTTAAGTCTATTGGAAATTTATGAACGCTACTGTGAACTAAGCCATCGATATAATTGTTTTAAGTTTGTCCATGAACAATTTTCCTAAATTAATATCGATTTGTATAAGATGATTATACATCATCTGATTTGCCCTTTATTTTTCTTATATCATTATTAGACTGTTGAATTTACTAATTTGTATTTTATTTTTTTGTTGCAGGTGAGTAGAGGTTATGACTAGACTCTTATACATAATTATAGTTACAAGCATAGGTAAGATACATTGTCCTGTTAACACAGGGCTGAAAATGACTATTCATTTTATTTCAAAAGAGCTTGGATTGCAAGTTCATTTCTATTTTTGAAAAACTAATATAAAAAGTTCATTGAAATGTGTAGGTCTATTTCAAAATTTTCAATTTCAGTTATCTTTTAATTTTTTTTTTATTTTTTATGCCAAACCTAAAATTTAAATTTTTATATTTTTTTCCCTTCCATTTTTTACATAATATTGTGTTCCTACATGAACTTCAGGAATTCATTTGTTTTTGAGATATTAGAGTTTAAAACGTGATTGAAAAAATAAAAAATAAATGCTATAATGGACAATATAACATTTATTTTTTTTATTTCCTTCTTTTGTGAGTCATTGAATTATTTCCCTTAATGGTCTGGGTATGTAATAATACGTTCAGAGCCCCATGTTTACAACTTTATATAAATTGATTTGAAATAAGATTATTTATTTACGATATATCGTAAATACTGTAAGATTTTTCTATCCAGTTAATTGATTCGCGGTTGGGTCTGCTAAAGGCTAACTGGTTATAAAAAGTATTAATATATGTATGGAGTTACGTGATATAGTTAAAGAATTTTTTTTTTTCTCGTAACCAGTTATCAGCACCACGTATTATTGCTTCTTTTGTTGCAATTGTTAAGTAAATTAACGTTTAAAAACCTGAAAATAACTGGCAAAAATGAACCATCTTTAGTGATTCTCTTATCTCATTCTGATTTATATTCTACCTTGAACTAGATTACTTAAACCGCTTGGTAAATTCGTTTCTTTATGGGTTAACTCCGTGGTATGCAATATGTTTAATGGTTATTATGTGAATTCCAAAATTAAGATAAACTGCATGGCCTGAATAAACCTTTTTTATTAGGGATTATAATCGAGAGCATGAACATTATTCAACAATAATTGAATTAATAACACATCTGAATTAGCAGATAAGGGTTGCTTACTGCTCTTACCTTCAAAACAAAATTGAAAGGTGGCCCGTGGGGGTTGGCATCCATAACCCTACTCTCGTTCAAAATAAAAGTGAAACCAAAAAGGCCAAGCCCACTGGGCTTAGTTTTACGTTGAGGTTGATAGGAATGTCCGTCTTTGTAATCTAGCTGAAATAGAAGGCAGTAGGTGTTCTCTTTTCCTTCTCCTCTGCCACCCTCCTGTTTCTCCATAAGTCCCGCCTAATGGCTTCCCTCTATTACATTCCTCTCTTTTTTGATAACCCTCTTCCCGTTTATTTATGATATATAGGGAAGGAAAGGTGGTTATCTACAGGCTAGCACCCTATTCTAACCATGGTGGGGCGTTATGCTTCCATTCCGTGGAACCGCCACAGGCATAAAAGTCGTTCTCAAGGCCGAATTTGAACCGGCGCCGCTGCAAATTTAAGACCCCTACAGACAGACAGCTCAGGTTTATGTTGAGGTTATAGCTGGATGGAATGTCCGCCATTGCAATTTAAACTTAAAAAAAAAAGAAGCCAGTGATTGGTTCCTGCTCCTCTACCACGCTCCTGGGTCCATCGTAAGGCCCACCATTTTGGCTAAACCTTTACTTGTGGCTTACTCCCTCCATTATGCTCCTTTTTCCTTAGTTGATTACAAATCATTTAAAATTATTGTCAAACGTTAAATAAAAAAAGTATGTTTAATTTAATAAATTTTATATTTATTAGTATTGGAACAGACATGCACAATAATATCAATTTGAATATTCTGGAAAATTAAAGTTGAAATAATTAATTGTATAAGCTCATATTTTTTTCTCGCAATTATAAATAGATAGTATGATAAATCAATTGTGTGGGCTTGATGAATTCCCGAAAAAAATATTTAAATCGGTCAATACAAACTTAAAGTGGAGGCCATTTTGAGGCAATTTTTGCTTTGAATTACTAAAATTACAATTTTTATTTCCTTAAAGTTACCTTTATAAGGTAAAATTATGTAAAACACTTAACTGCATCGTTTTTTTTTCAGCAAATTTTATAGTCAACTTAAACAATCTCTGTTTTCAATAAAACAAGGTTTTCAAACTTGGATCTTTTTTTTAAAAAATTGTAATGTTGGGTAACTTAATTACGTATTCAAAATAAAAAATAAAAAAAATGCGTGTTTAAAAACTTTATTTTATTGAAATTAGGAGTCTTTCATATTTATTATAAAATTTGCTGAAGTGACGAATGTGAGTTTTGGAGATAGAGCCTTCATACATATAGTTTGTTTTCACCAAAGTTTTGAGTGACGAATGCCGGCTGTAAGGGAAAAAATAACTGAACTAAAAGATGGAGAATTGTATTGGACAGGCAGATAAATGGCCGCTTTTCTGTAAGCCGGCGTGTCCTCCAACATGTGCACCATCCTCTGCAGGAGGAAAAAAAGAATCCTCCTTGATCCCTGAATGAAGGGACTTGGGGGTTAGGGGAGCAGGCCAGGCGATATCCATTGTGTTCCCTCCTACCGGCATCTGTCCGTCTTATTCCACTAACTCCTTTTCTCATAGTACTTTTCCTTTTCTTTTCAAAATAAGGAGAAAAATATTTTTTCCTGACTATTTAAAAGGGATAACGTTAATATCCTAAGTTCCAAGCTATCTTTCTTAATAGAGTTTCTTCCAAAAAGGTTATAATCAGAAACCTGGTTTGGGTGCAATTGCATCTTTGTTCCATAGCTTCAAATACCACACAACCTCAAAAGTATCATGGAATATACCTTCATTTATACGTTCATCTATGGGCGTTGATGACCTCAGGGTTTTACGCCATAAAGCCCTAGCCAACAACAACATTTAACTCTAATTTTATTTTTCAAAAAATTGGAAGTTTTGAGGTTATTCCATAAATTTTGTGCGTTTTGAGTTTTCGTTGCACGAAATTGCACGTTTTACACTTGAGGATCAAATTTTTATTTTTGCCGCATAAAATAACTCAACTATATGTCTTATCTATATCCTATATATTTTTTAATTCTTTCGTAAAGGATCTTATTAGCTCGTAAAGAATTTATAACGTATTTATAAATTTATTTTGAGATTTAAACGGTAATGCAAATAGTAAGTGCTTCAAGGTACGGTACTTTTCACCAGTGCAGGAAAGGCTGATAGTTTTGTTTACATCTAAGAACCTACTTTGAGCCCTCTCATTCAATGAATTGTAATATATCAAATTTATTAAAAATGTATTAAAAATTGTATATTATTATCGATTTTTTTTTTTTTTTTATATGAATCTTTAACCTATTAAATCGTATTAAGTCATGTTAATGTTTTGTAATTATATTCGTTATTTTGCTATTTAATACATTTAGACCGAAAAACGTTGCCTGGAAATTGTTTTTTGTCATAATATTTATTTTAAAAAAATGTTTTTGGATTACTCTTATTTAAAAATATGGCCTTCTGATTTCATGATGGATTTAATGAATTCTTGCATTTCAAACTAGCTTATATACGTTAGGAAAAGAGCTGTTTTCTAAACTATAACTCTTAATTAAATATGATCTTTGTTTAAATTTTTACCCCCCGGCCATCTAAACTATTCCTTGGAACTCAAACAGCTATAATTAACTTAAAAATTGGTTCAGTTCCTTCATCGATTTAGTAATACACTCTCTCTATAAGAAAGGCTTCTCACAAAGACCTCACATGGACCCATAATAGCTATAATAAAAAATGTTTTGTTTGTCTTCTATATCTATAGCGAATTTAACTTTTGTAAATACTAGTTTAAAAATGGCAAGTCGCCATTCTACAACACTACATATACTGCTAATTACGTAATTAACATTCGTCCTTGGCAGAAGAACATTACAAGAGGTTCTTTCAAAGAGAAAGAATGATCTTTTAATATGTAAAGCTATTCACCATCTTCACTGCAAATAATTTTTTTATTTTCCTTTTCCATGTCTTTTTATACCTTTCTCAAAAATAAAGGAGCACCATGCAGGGAAAATGAATATTTTTGCATTATTATATCCAGTATCGTCAAGAGTAAGTATGATTAGTAATCTATTTTCGATACAGGAAAAATTCTTCAGATTATCATAGAATACGTAAATAAATAAACTGTTGAAAGTTTACTGATCCCGTATTAGTTTCAGACCACCCCAATGTATATATAGCCAGAGTCGATCTGTATATATATCTTTCTATCGCATACATATATATGTATTTTTGTCAAGTGTATATATAATATTAGCTTCAGTGCCAATAATAGGAGCGTGAGACAAAAAAAGAGATGTCTTTTGTTCTATAGCCCTGATGAAGACCTGAAATTCAGGTAGAAACGTCGGCATAAAATAAATAAATATGTTTTTGTTTATTTATGTTGTTCTTTGCTGACCGCACCCCCCGACAAACTTCTCCAATTAATAAATCTAAATAACCATATGAGATTAATATAATTATTTTCGTCCAAGTTTCAAATAAATAGTAACTGGACGATGGTAATCACTTGTAGTTTTTCACTTTATAAATCGAAAGTGTATTTCTAAAATGTACAAAAAAATAATTATATTTATATTATTTTATTTGTTGGGAAATAAATTAAGGCAAATCAACAATAATTTACAAAACATAAATGTCTTATTTTATTTTTTCTGGAGGAGAATGTATAGTAATTATCGTAGTTTAGAAAAAATGTTTGAAAACTTTCTCTTAATTCACACGTTTTAGTATGGTCCACTGATTTAAAAAGTCATTTGTACAAACATAGTTTTCTTTGGGGCCGCATGTTATTTCTTAGTATTATATTAAACGTTTACTGATAATCTCAATAACTATATTTATATAATACAATACTCTATTTTATATAAACATATTTTTCATATTATTTCATCTCCTTTTGAAATTGATAAGGAAGTCTTTCTTGTTAGTTAAATGCTGGAATAAAATAGCAACTTCCCTCATCTTCACTTCAACCTAACAATGGTAACGTTTCTGGGAGGTATGTAACCCTTTCTCTCATCTTCAGATCGTACTCAGTAGAAATATACATAATCAGTCCTGTGGTCAAATATTTAAATAATACATATATATCACCCATTGGATGAAATGTTTGAAGCATGTGTAAGCGAAAGTAAGAAGCTGAATTAAATGCAATCAATATGGGCCCAAGTTACGAAATTACCGATGAAATATGTATTGTGCATACACAGGAGCTAAGTAATCCTTACTCATGATATGGATAGCAATCGATGTGGTACTATTTCTTAAACTTAAAGTGGCGTCTAATCGGCGTACAGTCTGGACTTCAGCGTGTGTAGTAGTTATTAGAAAGCTCGACGTTGACCGACTGTATTTCGTTTGATGAATCATTATTGTGAATCACTCCGGTCCTATGAGACTGATATTTGTATATAAGGACACTTATGTCTTATTCACCCCGATCTGCCTTATAGTGGAGGGACACACTTATATCGTTACGTAAGGAGCAGCTCTTACCTTGCTTGTGTTGCAACATTCGACAGTCATTCTCGAAGTAATTGATATATGTCGGTCGTGCATTCGGGAAACGACCTAAATACCTCTTGAAGTTCTCGTAAGAAATAGTTCAATATTGCAGCTATTGCGAACTTTTCGATATGATTCTGTTAAGAACCTGTAAAAAATGCCACGTCTCGAAAAATCTATAGTTTATGATGTGTAGATCTTTAGTAAATATTCCTATTTATATACTAAGGATGTGAATATATTCATATATATATTTTTTTTAACATGAGCTATATTGTGGCGATGGTTCAAGACTGACATTATTGTTCTCATAGTCTGTGTGTATTAATAAATGGAATGTGGTCCGGGTGCGATCAAATAAAACTCAAATAGTAATAACTACCATATTCCATTTAAAAAAAAACAAACATATTCTTTTGATTTTATACTCAAAAGAAATTTTATTAACTCTCCGTCGTTTCGGTCCTAGGCCATTATCAATGAGTTAATCTTATATTTATCCATTCACTAAAATAGTTTATTACAATGCATACTATTATAGATGCAGCGTATTTGCCCCTCAAGTTAACAATCCGGAGATATGAACCTAGTAAAAGCCGGAGCTTTTACTAGGTTCATACATAAATAAATTAGTCCTGTAATTATATCAGATTTTACTGCTGTGAATAATGTCTTTAAAATCTTTGTTTTATTTCTTTTATGGCTGACTTGAAATGTGTCATCTTGGATCCCAGTTCAAAGTTATTAGTTTCTCTTATAATATATTTTTATTGATTATTTGGAAGTGGTTAACTATAATAAAAACACAAATTCTTTTGATACTATACTCTCAACAAATATTATAACGTCTCTAAAATAAAATACATAAGTCTGTTATGTATAACATAATTTTTAACAGTAAAACCGGATATAATCACAGGACTAATTTCTTTATGTATAAAACTAGTAAGCAATTAGCATGCATTGTAATAAAATGTTTTAGTGACTGAACAAATCTCAATTATAAGGTTGTCTTCTTGATAATGACACAAGGGCCGAAACGTCAAATAGTTGTTAACATTTGTTTAGAGAATTTATGCTTTTATTATAGTCAAATAATTAATTAAAATATATTATATGGGACACTAAAACAATTTTTTTCTAAAGGAAAATGTACAAAATATAAATTAAGATTAATAAATAGAAATATTACTTATATTCTTTTGTAACTGAGTGCTCTACTTAACAGTAATAAACACTATAACTCCCCGTTTAAGGTCTGCAGTTCTACTAGTATAATCCTAGAAACAATTATAAGTAAAAATTATTATTTTTTTTTTTGGAATATGGTCCGGGTGCGGTAAAAAAAACTCAAATAGTAAATGATTATACTACTTTTATTGAGCCAACGTTCCGCCCCACGTTGCAGGGCTTCGCCAGGCCTAAAAAAGATACAAACACTAGACATAGTTAGAAAAAAAAAAGAAAAGAAAAAAACATAAGTGGAAAATAACAGGGGTATACAATGAAAAGTAAAATATAATAAGAAATAAATGAATAAATAAATGAAAAGGGTAATAGCAACAGATATATAAGAGATAAAATAAGAGAAGAAATATTAAAGAAAGTACAAATTAAGAGAATTATTATTTGCACAAATAATTAATTTGTACCTTCGTTAATATTTCTTCTCTTATTTTATCTCTTATATATCTGTTACTATTACCATTTTCATTTATTTACAACCTTTAATTTTTCTTATTATATTTTACTTTTCATTGTATACCCCTGTATATACCTGTATGTTATTTTCCACTTATGTTTTTTCTTTTTTTTTTTTTTTGTAACTATGTCAAGTGTTTATATCTTTTTTAGCCCTGACGAAGCCCTGCAACGTGGGGCGAAACGTTGGCTCAATAAAAGTAGTATAATCTTTACTATTTGAGTTTTTTTGACCGCACCCGGACTATATTCCATTCATCTATACACACGGTATAATCAATAATCTTCCAGTATTTTTTTTTAATCAGAATTCTGACATTTCGGTCTTAATTTCAGGCCCTCGTTAGTGTTTATAGCGTAGTGTGAATTAGAAAACAAGTTTTGTTTTATTTTTCGTTGTTTACAACACTCATCGTACCTCCCCGGTCTTTTCCTGTTATAAAAATCTACGGTCAATAACCAAATCACCATCATTGTTCTTATTTTTTCTAGATTGCATTTGCTTAGTGTTTGAGTGATCCCATTGATGCTGTAACGAACCATCCAAAACAATTTTTTTTTTTATTGTTAAGATCTATCGATAATCTTTTTATTCCTAACAAAAATCCAATGCGGTCTATATCTAATAGCGATGTATAGGAACAATGTTCCTTGGGTTTATGTTGCGAAGTGAAAATTTTCAAAATATTATCGGTATAGTATATAAAAACAAATTTTAGATTTATAATAAAGTCTTAATAAACCCGAGGGTTCAAATGCCGATAACACCAATCGTTCTCTACATACATCTGCCGAGTGAAAGATCCACCTCCAAATACTAAATCAGTCTTATTGCGATTCTCTCATCTACGTTTTGGTCTACCCCTTGGACGTATACTCTTCGGTTTAATTTTTATTATCATTTTAGGGAACTATTCATTACTATGTTCCAGAACCTTATACGCCGCAATGTTGTAACCTGAATTATATGTACGGGGTGAAGTTCCTCCATTCAGCGTTGGGTATCCTTCGAAATTCTCCGGTTAACTCATCCTTTTTCGTTTCGAATATTTTACATAATAATTTATATTCAAAAGCTTAAGCCTTTTCTTCCCTTAGTGTAAGATATCTCGTTTCGCATTCGTAAAGAACAGTGGGGAGGATAATAGTTTTGTAGATTATCACTTTTAATTTTTTTTGATGGAATACAATTTTTAAATTAAAAAACAACAAAAATTTCCCGCTTTTAACCTCTCTTTTATTTTCTCATGAATTTCGTTTTTTCTAGTTACCATAGAAGTTAAATATTAAAACCCACCCTGTTCAAAAAATATTACCTCTTATATCAATATCGCCGAGATTGCTCCCGTTTCTACTGCTACCCACCAACTTTTAATTATGGAGAAGTTATTATTTCTCGTATAAAGGATTTATGTTTCCTTTTTATAGATGGATAATATAAAATCTCTTTCCAACTTCTTGTTTAGTTTTATACATAAAAAATTGTTTAAAAAATATTGATTTTTTAAAATTAAATTGAAAAGTGTTTTTTCAAAAACGTTTGTTTAACTTTATTAAGTAATTAGTAATTTATTATTTAATACTAATAAAATGAAGGAATAAATATATTATTACTATTTATTGATGAGTTCTGGAGTATTACGGTTCATGATAGTTTTTTGGAAATCGGGTTTTTGACGGAATAACGTTCCATGTAACGGAATAAGGCTTCCATTACATATTCTTAAGGTAAATCCTTCCAGAAACTGTTACTTTAAAGAAAAAAAAAAAAATGAACCTAATTAAAGATCAACTTTTATTGCCTAATAATAAATTGAATTTTATATATTTTATATACAATATTTTAACTTTTTTGAAACTGGTATTTATTGTTTAAATAAATTATTTAGTATTCAAGTTAAGTCTCAAAACATCTTTATTATTTCTTTAAAAGTCTAAAACTTCGACCAATTAAAGGACAATCTTAAGTATATTGTTGGCTGGGGCTTTAGGGCATAAAACCCTGAGGTCATCAACGCCCATAAAGTATAAATTAACTCTACTTAAGTATAAATTTATTCCTCGCATCCAATTATATAAAAACTTTTTGCAGGATATTCTGCCCAAGACATTAATATCAGTTAAATTACCTTATTTTGTCACTATTTTATTAATTTTTAATTACAGATCAACCTTACACTGTTATCACTTTCTTATCAACAAACTATTTTTCTAAATAAAAAAGATAGTGTATACAATTGATATTAATGAAATATTATAATAAAATTTAATTAAATAGGGACATTAATTGCATTTAACTGATGTATTTTGCATTGATTAACTAATATAGTATATAATATAAAGTTTAAAGATATCTTCCCATATTATTGCTTGTTGAATGAAACATTTCTATTTCTCCAGTCTCTGAGATTGTTAAGGCGTGGGCATGAGATCCCTAAAAAAATGAAGACAATGGCTTAAACTCCCAGAGAGGGTATGAGATGCATGTAGATGGCCAGGTGTTGCTTTCATGGTAATTACGAGCTGGTTTTATTTAAATATGTAATATGGGAGCTGATTTAGGTTCGTTTATTCATCGAAATAAAAAAATGATTCTTGCTCATAGGTGATTTAACTTATGCGGAAGACATTTTTTTAAACTGCTGATAATCCAGTACAAAAAAGGCTAATCCAAAAAAAAAATTGAAAACTGACTGGCTTGTTTAGGAATTCTATGCTTCATGTATTTGACCTTTTCTTTTACAAGAGGAAGCTACGCGCGTGGGATTACTAATTTCAATGTAACATTTTTTGTGAAATTAGGTCGATAAATATTAAGTGTCCCAGGGTTCTTAGCAATGCACTCTATAACTCGAGGATACAATATGTAATATATATATTTTTTTAATTATTGTATTTCGTATATGTTCTACATGTATTGAATGGTTATTATAGACCAAGCTATTTTTATTTAATATAGAATAAGAACATAACTTTGTTCCTCGTATTAAATAACTTTAAATGAATTTCATATTAGAAAAACCAAAACACTCTTCCAGTTAAGGTGGTAAACTCAATTTTTTAAGGAATAATCAAGCCAAGTTTGTTTTTTGCGTCTTTTGTGACCTTTGAATTACTAATTTTTATGTAAATCAAAATTTTTTAAACTCTTGGTGGTTATTTATTTATTGCCGAAAATGCGCTCAGGTGAAAAAATTCATTACTCCTCACAAATTTATCCCAAGGGAAAGTTACTGTAACTTTTGGCAAGCTGAATTTCCACTCTTCCCTTCCATATCATAATCCATTAAAAAAATTTAGATTTTATTGTCTTACAATCAAGAAAAAATAGTTTCAATGAAAGGAAAATAAAACGTTTATTTTATAATTCAGGTTCTAATTTGTTAAAATAGGCCTTGTTTGTTCTGTTTCGTACAGTTTAGATGGCTCTAAACCACTCTTTAAGTTTCGTGTTGATTAGTGAAGTCGTACTGATATAATTGAAAAATGAAGGCAAAACTTTTGAGTAAAAAATGTCCTTTTTGATTATTATGAAAATTCTAGTTCAGCTGTTTTTTTGGGGGTGAGAAAACGAATATAAATCCTGTTTTCTAATAAAATATTTTATCCCACTATCCTTGGCCAGGTGGTCTAATTTATTTCAATATTGTAATAGTGCTCTTATTATGGCATTGTGGAGTGATAATATGCCAATCAAGGTCGTTTCTGATGTAGAATAACAAAAAAATATTGTCAATTGTATTTAATGATTTCAATGTTTACGAAATTAACCAAGCTGGCATGGAAAGAGTCGCAATGACTCTAATAAGGGAAGCAGAGGAAATCGGCTTGCCATAATGAAGATAAAACAAAGTATATAATTGTAAGCCAATAAATTCACTCTATCGACATGGTTTTGCGTGGATCGTTAATTGTTTCCGAAATTAGTTTCAAACACCTCGGGTTCCAATAACATCAATTAATGATCAACTGACTAAGACATACCAACGTATAAGAAGCGTAGGACCTCTTTGTCAAGAATAGTGAATAGTCTTAACACAGAATTGCAGAGACTGGTCAGTCAATATTTCATTATATGAAGACTATAAGATTCAGATGTATGGAACATATGGCTCGAAGCAATCCAACAATGAATATCAGTATAGTTAGCAAGAGGCCAAAACGAGATGAATAGACAGAATCGACAAAGATGCGAACAAGAAGTCTGGTTCGGGCGGCCGAAGATGAAGATGTACAAGTTATGTAAGAACCAAAAGAAGAAAAAAAATGTTTGCTAAATTACACACATCTATTTTTATTTATCTCTGAGGCACCCGGGCTAAACTATGGTGTCTGGCATATATTGATTGTAATTTTTGACCTCACCTGATCCTTGAAGGCTAATATAGGGTGTTTTTTTAAGCCCGATAGAACTTGAAATTGTAAAAAATAACACAAAAAATTAAATTGTAATCAAAATTTTTTTTTTATTCGAAAGATCAATACGTGACATTAACATTTGAAAATGATTTCGGGCATATGGGCACCGCGGCTGTTCTTGACGAAGCGCATTCTGGACGTCCAATTTTGGGCCAATTTTTCGAGCACTGCTGGCTGTATGTCACGAATAACACGAACAATGCTGGCCTCCAAGGCGTCAATTGTTGCTGGTTTATCAGCATAAACCAGTGACTTCACGTAGCCCCACAGGAAATAATCGAGAGGTGTCAAATCGCACGACCATATGCGGGAATTTTGCTTATTAACAAACCCGTTAAGCCAAAAATGCGCCTCATCGCTGAACACAATTTTACCGAATGCGCTTCGTCAAGAACAGCCGCGGTGCCCATATGCCCGAAATCATTTTCAAATGTTAATGTCACGTATTGATCTTTCGAATAAAAAAAAAATTTTGATTACAATTTAATTTTTTGTGTTATTTTTTACAATTTCAAGTTCTATCGGGCTTAAAAAAACACCCTATATCATAGGTTTTTAGTAAATTAGTATAAGTGCAGAGTACAAGTACTCATGCCTAATATATTGATTGTCAATCTCCATCGAGTGAAATTCTATACTTTATAATATTTAAGAGTATTAAATTTTGTTTTTTCGTAATTAACAGATATCGTTTATAACTCATGTAATATGATGATGTTTGAAATTGTATTTCTACTTAGCTTTCCTTGAATATAATTTGACTAATTACATTGCGACGTTCGAGAGCCGTTTCAAGTATTTCAACAGGATAAAGGTCTGAGAATTTTGAATAAAAACGGAAGAATTATGTAAGGTTATGTTTTGGTGAAACATGAAACTACAAGGTATTATTTCATCGAAATGTTCACGTTAATGAACTGCATTCTTTTGTATTACATGAATTTTTACGCCATTTATGAATATGGATGATTTCTATGCTCTATTCGCGTGTCCGCTTCAGAGATTCGTAACACTTATTAATATTTATATCGCTCGGTAAGTGTTCTACTAGTATTGGTATATTTTAGAATGAGCTAATCACATAATAGTTTTCATTGTGGCCATGATACAATCTCGTAAAAATATGCCACCTATTGGTGATGTGTTTTTTTATATTTATTTTAATAATCTTATAATAAAAATATAGAAGTTTCTGGAGCATGACTTTTTTTTAAAAATTTATATAAACATCTACATGTATTTAAATGTTTTTTTCCTTATTCGTTGTCGGTATCTTATCTTATTTGTATTTATGATATTTTTAATAATAATTAATAATGGATTACATTAGGTTTTATAATTTAATCAATATTTTTTTATATAGAGTATGTTCTTTTATAGTTAAAAAATCAACAAGGGAGATCAGAAAAAAAAACTTTGCAGTAAAATACATATAGGTTGATGGACAAGAGAAAAAACAGGAAATGGAGAAATAGCACAAATGAAGAAAAACATAATAATGAAATAATTAAGTCTTATATTAGGTTTTGAATATTTATAAAGACATTTTTTTTTAATAAGATGATAGTATTGAAACATGTCCACAAGTTAATAGTAAGAACTGAGTAATGGGCAACGAAGTCCAAAATGTTGTTCAGGTGTCATAAGAATAAAGGGTGAGGATTGTTGAAAATTAAAAAGAATAAAGATTCAACAAAAACCTTTGGAACTTAGCTTGTAAGGTTAGAACTTATTTATAATTCTAGATATTAAATCGCTTAGAGCTGATTTATTTAATTTATTATGTTCCCATAATTGATATTTTAAAATAAATTTAATTAAAAATGATGAAAAATTTTATTATCCCGAGGAAGCTAGTACAAGCAGACCGATGATGGTCCGGATATTGCAAGTTTGATCAATTGATGATGATATTTGCATCGTTACTAGCTGATTTATTGGGTTCATACAATTAATAAAGTATATTAGAATATTTAAAATGTACCTTATTCAAAAACTAAAAATAAATACTACAGTGTTGAGGAAGCCATTAAAATCAGAAAGGTGGTGATGGTCAGGATGGCGACAGGTCTGCGCATTTCCGGCTGGCATTGGCATCGTGGCTAGGATTGCAAGCGCACATAAAGTAGCCCGTGGAATGATCCCAAGAAAAGGAGATGGAACTGACCTCCAAACAAATCGACAAGTGAATAGTGGCGCCAGTTACCAAGAATAGGAGGAGTACCGTCGCCCTGAAAAACAAAACAAAAACGAATTTGTAACACTTGTCTCGAGTTTGAAAATACGACACGTTTGACATATCCTGGATGGTCCCAGAAACAGGTAAACCTATGTTGGTAAAGGGTATGGAACTGGGGAGAAACAGCCGAATGATTAGTTTTAATTTTTATCTCATTATTTTGTGTATCGGTATTTTGTATCATTATCATGTTCCTTCAAGAAATTCGCTTTTAGATGAATTATATGCTCGCTCAAATTATTTTGGTTACAAACCTGAAATGATTGAATCTAGAAATATATCGATGCAAAAACATTAGTCATACCTGTCTACATTCTTATATGTACATTTCATCTATTGAAAGATGGCATAGATTCGCATGTGCTCAACTGTAAGTTGAAATGGCTGTCACATAGTATTGTGTTTCTCCTCCTGATAGGAGACCCCTATACCACTATATTGGTAACGATGTGCTTTCACTTATACTGTCCCGCTGTTGCGTTGATACCCTGCTCTGCTCTCCCCCGCACCGCCCCAGGGGGTAGCATTGGTACTCGTTCGTTAGTTGTCCCCCCAGAGAGAGGGTTAGATTTCTCTACAGTTGGAAAGTAATATCTACTGTGCCTCTGTTACCGGGTTGATGAACTACGTAGGTCAGTCTGTGGCCTTGCCTTGCCTCTACCGCAGGACGGTGGTATATTGGTTATGTTCTATTATCTAGATAACTTTATTACATCTGAGCTGTATTCCCAACAGGCGTTGTTATATTGTACTTGTAGTGATTTCGTCTAATAAATATCATCTCTTTAAATAGTCTGATTGTTATAGTTATCATTCCCCATCTGTCTCTTTGCCTAAATATTATTTTCGTATACTAATCCATTCTAGTTTCTTCGCAGCCGTCCTTGCGATCCCGTTTGTGAGAGGTGGCACGAATCCTTTAATAATTGTTGATATTGTTCATTCTTCGGCTGTTGTTGAAGCAAAGTACTTAATGATCCGGCCTTATCAATATTCAAGCATTTGAGCTCTCTTAATCGCGGCCTTTGAGATTGAATAATACAGATAATAGCATTCCGGTTGCTCATTATCGCCATTATGGTCTGGAGTGCTGGCTGGAAGTGCTCTGGCCTCGGAAGCCAAGGTAACAGCCTCAAGCTGGTCGTAATATGAGAACAAGTTATAAAGGTTATCAGACAATGGAAGGTGAGTTATGATTAAAATTATGTAGTTATATAGAATCACTGGTAGCCGAGGCTGCCAATGCGTCTCCGTAACATTAAGAGGCGCCAGCCAGGTATTTTAAAATTTGACCTAAATATGGAAAATTCGAATCAGAATATTTATCTCTCTATATATAGAGATCCATCCAAAGATCTGTTGAATCTTTGTCCTCGATAGACTTGGTTATTACTGGCCGACGTGAGGCTTTTTGCTATATGTTCCATTTCGCCGTGGGAAGGTTTAAAGATGATGAAATCATGAGATTTTTGAGTAGAAAAAAGTTTATGAACAGAATTAAGCGTAAGGCTCGGAGTAAAGTAGTTGCGTTAATTTTTTTTTTCAGAAAAAAGAAAACCAGATTCGTTTTCAGGGTTGTCCCAAAGTACTAAATAACATTTTTGGAAGAAATTATAAAACTCATTAATTTTTCACCTCAAGTCCATCCGTGCATTTTTTTTTCCTCAGGTGACTATTTTCCATATAATATTCATATAACCAGGGAAGGTTTTTAGTTAAAAACTGTTAATATTTTAGGTAATATCTTCATGAAAATATCACTATAAGAAAAAATCACCTAAATCGAACCAGTATTAACCAGTTACCATAGTTACCGTCTTATCACATCAACTATATATATATATATATATATATGGTTGAATCGTTGTACGCACTAAACTTTTGATTTTCAAAAAATTTAAAAATTTCTGTTTCACTCCTTTAAAACATATTTAGGTTCAATTTATGTTACCAAACTATAATAATAAGTATTTCTAAATGTTTAATTTTAGCTAAATATAATAATCTATAAATAAACTATCAATTGTGTTCATTAAATCTACATAAATCCTAAAATAGCGAAGCATTGCCGGGTCAGCTAGTATATATGTGTAAAGGGGATGGTGGAATCTTTGTCCACAATAATCTTTTTAACTACTGGACTGATTTACGTGCTGTTTTTTCGAATTGCTTCCTTTCACCTTTGGAAGGTTTAAACTTAATGAAATCCCCGAATCCTCGAGTAGAAAAAAATTATGAACAAAATTAAGCGTTTTTGGTTTCTAGCTCTGAGAGTATTCGTTTTATTGTACACCAATCGATTCGTCTCTTTCCGAAGAACATGAAAGAAGCCTTACTCATTCTATTATGCTATGCAAAAAATTATAAAAACATAATGTTGCTCTGGGTAAAGTAGTTCAAGTAATTTTTATTTAGAAAAAAGTATTTCATATTCGTTTTTGGTTTCATCTCAAACTACCAAATATCATTTTTCAAAGAAATTAATAATAAGAAATTTGTCTATGTGATTAATTCGGTGGATTTTTTCCCTTCCGGTGACCATTGTTCAATCTTTGATTACTCATCTTCCTTTTATCCAATTCCTAAGTTGGACCGTTGGAGGGATGAATGTCTGCTCTTCTTAGCCTACATCGACAAAATTGATCTAATGCCATTATAAGAGCGAAATATGGGTTTCAAATGAAGAAAATATTTTCAAACGTTTTATTTTATATCTCTGGTTCTAATCAGTTTAATTAGACCTCGTTTATGCCCTTTGGTGCAGTTTATAGAGCTCTAAACCTCTGCCAAGTTTGATTGAGTATTGTTGAAGTTATTTTTGTTTTTGAGATTTTTTAAAATTAATCAAAGGCGAGCGAAAATTTTAGGGCTAAAAAAAATTTTTTTTTTTGGAAAATTTTTCCAAAATTGGTATTAAATGGTTTCTTGAGATACTAAATGAATATCAACTTTGTTTCACTCCTAAAAAATCTTTTATCACACTTTGATAGGTCAATCGGTTTGACAAACAGTTTTTGTTTTGTTCCTTATCGCATATATTGGTTTAATAAGTTATACGTATATGTTTAATTTTAACTAAATACAATAGTTTATTTCAAAATATCAATTGAGATCATTAAATCCATATACCTCCTCAAATATTGCAATAGCGTAGCATTGCCGAGTCAGCTATTTTAATATAAATTAACCCAGGTTTTTATGTCCATGGAAACTTGCTTAATTCTTCATTTTATCTATGAAGATTATGAATTGACCATAAGTAATGACTGTCGGAAGATGTTCCGGGTGGTGGTTAAGAAAGGTACAAAAATACTGAAAAAACTTTTTATTAGTAACCGACGTTTCGCGCCACTTTACAGGGCTTCTTCAAGGCTGAATGCGGAAAGAACTGTGAACTCTTCTTTCACTCTGCTTTCTGGTATAAGTTCTGCAAATTGGAGTGAAATATTGGTTACCATTAAATAGTTGTTTTGCTATTTTTGTTCCTTTCTTGACCGCCACCCGGACTATCTTCTGCCAATCCTCCTTTTTATCATTGTCTCTTTATTTACTTTGATACCCCTTAAATCGAGTTTGTTTGTGGTGGTCCCGCTGATTAAATCTCGACCTTCCCATCTGACTAAATAGCTTCGTTAGCATTGGAATAACCAGTTCTTCCTTCCATAAATTGGTGAAAATAAGCACTTTTAACTGCAACTAAAAAATAAAAAAATTATAGTCAATATCATAAACAGTTATTAGGGGATTTCATGATCTGTAGTTTAACATGGTGGAGAGTCTGTTAATAGGTCTGCTAAATGGGGTGTGACGTCATACAATACACCAACTGAGCTCCAAACTTATCCAAAGCTGTTGTTTTGAATGGCCGGTTGCTCTTAGTTCGTGTTTGGTTTCTGTTGTTTTTAGACTCTAATAAAGCAAGGGATAAAAATAATAATACAATAATAGAAAGAAAACTTGTAGAGAGATCGAGGTAAAAGTAAAGTGGAAGAAAGACGATGTGACGAAGCTGTTAGCTTACTATCTGTTAAAATTCATAAGGTTATAAAACAAGTTGCCCAGGAAATCCGCTAGGAGCTCCCCTGCATTTAACTTATAACATGAACTTTAAATTAGGTTGCTCACAATCCTATACTTTTAACTTTTAGCATGTTAAAACTTTTTACATATAACACAATATCATGAAAACCTAGTTATTTACTAGTTCAAATTAAATGTCAAGTTCTCGATCCTTCTCATCATTTATGCAGATTTATCAAAATTAAAGCAAATACTTGCACCTATAAGGTACTATACATCCCAACCTATAAGGTAATAAAAAATTATCTATTTGTCTTTTCCTGCTCTTAACTCAGTCTGAGTTTGAGCTAGAATGTTCAGTCTTTATTGAAGTTTTGAAAGCGCGGTATAAGGTACTGGGATCGGAGGAAGTAGGTCTCACGCAATGTTTTAAGTGAATCCTTCTCCTTCAAACTGTTGGGCGAGTGCTGTTGTCAGCTCGACCTAGATTGGCGTCCGGCCATTTATAATTAGTTTTTATAAATTTAAGTAATAATAATAAAAATTATTTTGTTAAAATCACATAGTATGCGATTACAAAATAAGTTATCTCTTATAACTTATAATAATATCTCTTATAATAATATAACTTATTATTCTCCGTTAGTATTATTAAAATCTATAATGAAGTGCTCCCTTTAAAATGGTTGTAACTACAAAATTTATTGTAACGATTTTTCAGTATAAAAACCTTTTTTCTGGCTTGATCTGATTTATGCTAGCCATTAATCAGCCCTTAATCCTTAACGAAACATCATAAGCCCTTAAATTCAAAACATGTTAATTTGGTCAAATGTAATAATTTTTTTTACCTAATACTGTCTAATATTTGAAGGAATGCAAGAATCTTTTTATAGGTAGTTCTTCTTATAATAATTTAAAAAAATAAATATTTACCTCCTTAGGATACGCACTAGCTACTTTGTCCAAGAGAAGAAAAAATTCAATTATATAACTCCAAATTTTTATTACTTTAATGAAAACTATGTTTTATTACTAGTCCAAATGATTGAGTCTGTCAACTAGTTATAATAGTTAGGGGGAATTACAAATAGCGGCTGTTTCAAAACATAAAAAAAAAAAAAAAAATTCTTTCGGAGCTGTATGTTTTTAAAACTACCAAAAACACATGAAACTCTAACATCTTTTGATGTAAAGTAAATTTGCTAAAATAAAAGCCCTAATAGAGCTGTATATGCTTAATAGTTCCCGAGATATAACATTTTATACCTCAGATATAGCTTATTACGGCTCATAATTTAGAAAATTTACTTTACATTAAATGATGTTCTATTGGATTTCCTATTGTTGTTAGTAATTTTAAAGATATAGAGTTCCGTATAAATTTTTTTTTTCACGTTTTGAAACAGCCGCCATTTTTTATTTTCCCTAATTATACTTGGTAGTCCCATCAATTTTAATTAATAATTATACATAATTTCAATTCAAGTAATCCAAAAATAACAGTGAAATAACTGACATCTGTACGTCCAACGATTCCTGTGACATAGTTTTTCATAAATCCAATTATTTTGACAGAAGAACTAGAACTCAACATTTTGTGAATTTATTTGATCAAATATCATGGAAACAACTAATCCTACGAAGATGAAAGCCATAAGCTACTTCTTTGCACATTAAACTAGCTTTAATTTTAATACTAATAGACATCTGTACGTCAAATGGTTTCTGAGATATAGATTTTATCAAAATAAATTCTGTTGATCATTCAGTGCATTTTTTATTAAATATTTTTATAAAAAACTATATCCCCGGAACTATTGAACGTACATAGCGTAACGTACTCTATTAGGGCTCATATTTGTCAAATTTACTCTACTTTAAATAATGTTCTTTTAGTTGTTCTAATAGTGTTGGTAGTTTTAAAAATATGGGGCGCGAAATGAAATAATTAATTTTTTTTCTTTTGAAACAGTCGTCATCTTTTATTCCACCTAACTACTCTTGGCAGACTCATCAATTTTAATTAATAATTATACATAATTTTTATTGAAGTAATCCAAAAATGGGAGTGAAATAACTGCCTTTTTTCCCAGCGGGTTCTTGTACTAACTTAGCGTTTATTTCACTAATTAAATACTTTAATAAAGTAACTAAATAAATAAATTCCGCTTCTGTTAAGTAATATTCTAAATAGTTACCTATTTTTCGTAGTACTATGAATACTTCGTGAATTACTTTGAAAACTTCGTAGTAAACACTGATGTATCAGATACATCTGTTGAAGAATGAGGTTTTAAGGTTGATTGGAGTTAAACTCAAAAATATTTGAATTTTGTTATTTACCAAACATAAAACTAAATCGTGAAATAATGTAAAATTTGAATGTTAAGTAATTGATTTGTCTTGGTGTAATAATGGAATGCACAAATAGTGTAATCAATTTTCGAAATGCCTTCTAGAATTTTCTTTTTATAATTGTTCATTTAGCTTCGAATTCTATTTTAAATTTAAATATTATTAAGTAGTTGAATATTTTGTCTTATCATTTTGGTTTCTTTTTCAGGTAAGTAGCTGAAGTTGTTTCATTCAGTTTTCCTAGAACTTTAAACTGTAAGTTATTTAATCATTTTGGTAATTATGTTATTGCTATGTTGGAAAAAAATAAATAAAAATTAAACACATAACAATATAGTTAGAATTTTGAATTAGGTATGACGACGATCCATCGATTTTAGAAATATTTTAAACTGATTGCTTAGCAATTTTTATTGTGATTATACATACAAATATCTTTGTTGGAGTATCGGATAAGGGAATATTGTCTGTTATCAACCGGGTTTGTAATAATGTGATAAGCAAGAAGAGAGCACTAACCACGAATGTCTAATTCCTCGTGTTTTAAATAGTATCTTTCCCCAAACCAGATGGCAAAGAAAGCCAAGTCTCGCTATAACGAGCACCGCATTGCAGAAATAGAATACATAGTGGGCGAAACAAATAATGGCTGAATTAGGAAGGAAAGAGATACCAGGTGAGAGAGGTTAGTGTCAGCTTAAATTAGTACCTCATGAATTCCTCGGTCTGTCATATTTTTAAGAGCGAGCTATAGTTTTTTAGATTTGTATACTGAACTCTGGTTTAAAGAATTTTTTTATACTTTCCGAGTTTAATATTTCTTATTCGTAGTAAATCGAAGGACAAGTCGTGCCTGATGAAACGATATGGACGTAAAGGGATTGGTAACGGAGCAAATGGTTCCGTAATGTTTCACTGGCTAATGCAGTACGTTAATTTCAGGACTAAGTACATACAAGATACATAAATACAATATAAAAAAATATGATAACGATAAGAAAAATATAAAAAAAGCCAAAAATGTGAAAATTAGTCTAGTACATAACACGGTTATGCTTTAGTAGTGGCTCATTAAAAAAAAATATATGATTTTTTCTTAATTAGCCGTATTTCAAAGATAGTTCTGAAGACTGTCATTACTTTCTCTATTGGGCTAGTTCTAGTAACTGTCCCAGAACTAATAGGACTATCAGAAGCTAGTTCCAATCTATGATGGAGCCCAATACAATACAAATTAGACAAAATTGTCAGATTATTGCAAATCAACAATATATGTAAATAATGAAAAATTGAAATAAAATCATGAGGAATGTGAGGTATAAAGTGATGTAAAAGATATATAAAAAGCTATATAGTAAAAAACTTGAAATTAACATATTATAAAATAACCCAATTAAAGAACTGAAGTCTAAAGTATATGAATTAAAATTTAATTTTGTGTTATTTCAACCTTTTTATTATATTATTTATATCATTTTCTTCCTTATGATTCTACTTTTATTTTTTCATTTTCTACATATTTGTCCTACTTGCCCAATTTTCATATTTTTTGAGTTGAGTTTTATTTTTATTCTAACATGATTATTATCGTTTTTTATATTCAACTCCGAAGAAGGGATGAGATTCAGTCCAAAACGTATGAGCAATAAAATATCTTCATTCCTGGCCGTACCTATGCCCTCTTTCCTTCCCGCTCCGACCATCTGCACGTAACATATTGTATTATACAACACAGCATTAACTAGGACAAGCAGTACTGAACTTTTTGCAAGCGTACCATTCATATTTATGAATGAAGTATGATTAGAGATAAATGAGAGTGTAATTTGTTTCTGTTGGTGACACATGAAAGCCTAATTCTTCAGGCTAAGTTAGTTGGTATTGTGCAACGTCATATACTTCTCTCGCTGATTTGAGGTGAGTCATACGACAGATGCTGATCTCGAGAAATACAGCTCAGCATTTCAGTGCCAGTGGGAGTAACCTGATTCATTGAGGTCGTCTGTTTCTCGTGGCGTACTCTGTTGGTTAATGCACCATTGAGGGAATGATATATGATGGGTAGAATGAGTATCCACTATTATATTCTAAGTTTATGATTACTTGTCACATTTTTTCCTGCTTGAGTATGAAATATTATTGAACCATAGAATTACTTTTTCAGCTACCTTAGCAAATAAATAAGTAGTACTTATTTGTGCCAGAAGTTTGATCTGAGTTTCAGCTTTGAAAACAAAAATAAGATAACAACCTTAATTCAGAGGAAAATTAAAATAAAATAATAATAACTTGGAAATATACATATAACTATAAATTATGTAGATAGTAGATGATAATGGAAGATAAAATTCAATATTCTGGAGGTTAGCATTATACATAAAAATAATAATTAAAAAAACCGCTTTCCCGTTCGTCTTCTCCTAGTATCGAATCTGCGGTTAGTTATAACACCTATATAGTTCTGTACTATTTGAGTTCATGTTTGACCCCCTCGGACCATTCTCCTTATATTATTCTGGTGCACAGTTAATCAAAGATCTTCCCATAAAATGTTGTTTTGTTTGTTAAAAATAAAAAAAAGTATTTTTTTTCTGTTTGAAAAACAGATGAAAAGCAATTTAGTTGTTTTATTAATGCTTACAAGATGGAAGAAAAAGGAAAAGAGAAAATGGATCCTCCTCCAATAGGTACATTATAATTGCCAACTCAAATCATCTACAAATAGTTAACAAAAAAAATGATGAACATTATAAAATCTCTCATTAACATGCTGTCATAACAAAATTTTATTGTAATTCAACCCCCTCTTTTATGGTATTATTCAACCTATAAAGTAATCATTCCTGAAAAATTACAGTTCATTTGTTCTTAAGTACTGCTGAAGTTACTTTTATAGACCATGAAAATAAAAATGTTTGTAAATCGCGTATGTGCCCATGTATCAAACCACCTAAAAAATCTCGAAAACTCTGTTGTTGTGGTTAAACGAATATTAAATGTCATTCTACTCTCTTCCAAAAATCTAGGATATGATGCCAAAGTTTGTTATTTTCGAAAATAATTGTCTCTTACATCTTTCATCAAATTTTATCGTAAGTAATTTAATAGCTTATAAAAATGGTTTTTCTTTCCCTTGTTCTTCCTATTTTTTTCCCCTTACTTATTGCTAAAAATTTACATTATAGAAAAGGAAGATGATACGGGTGCGGTCAAAGGAAAACTCAAGTAGTGATAAAACTATTTATATTGAGCCATCATTTTTACAAAAAATTTACATCGGTTTTACGAATCAAAATGGAAGCAACAATTGATCATTGGATATGATAGAGCTGATCGCCGCCTGGCCTGACCACTACCTGTCCTTCAACTGTCCACCATTACCGTATCTGATTCGCTCCCACAGCGGTGACTAATGACATTCATATCGCAAGCTCATTCTAAACCATCCGCCTGGACTTATATTAATGATTGGATCGTTGCACATCTTACAAAAAAAAAAAAGCTATGCTAAAAGAAAGTATGTGATTGTGTAATGGCTAACCTTTCTCAATACTAGTTTGTGTAACTTGTTGGCATATAACTACTTACTATACATAAGTATTTGTTCTCCGCTGATATTTCAGATTTATACATGTGCCTCTCCTTGACATATTGTCGATAGTCGTCTACGGATCTACTTAAACAATCGCTCTTAGAAAGCGTCCTGCCCCTATCCATCGGACACTGACGGACTCCCGCAATGCATTGTTTCGGATCGATTTACTGCTCCTACTTTCCCGCGCGTGCAACGGCTTGCGAATCTCGTTATCGTAGCCTGATTACAGCTTTCCTGCCTAAGGTTTCTCCAGGCTATCTCCCGGCAGGAGGCAGCGGACCGGTCGCAAAGTGATCGTCGTAGTTTCTCAATGTCATGTTCTTCGCGTGTTTCATGGAACTTTAACTTCTAACATACTTTGTTAACTATGTCTCTAATATTGGGATTTTGTTTATGTATAGGGGACTCTACACAGTAAAGCATTTAGCAACTACGTGTTATTCTTAGTTGGAGAAAACCTTAGCATATTTATTTCTTGACCCTTGTAACAGGCATAGAGGAGGTACAGTTCAGAACCAAACTACTCATATTTATCTTTCTTGGGATTTTTTTGTGAAGACAAGATGGGAGTGTGTGCAAGCTCTGACGTCATAAGATTGCTACTACGTTTGTGATATTTATTATTACATGAAGAATAGCTCCTTCTAGAGTGCTCATGCGCAAAGGGAAACTCGCTCTTTATTTATCATGGTTTTCACATTTACCGTTTGTGTGTTATGTAACATGAAAAAGGTTAACACGATATGTTATATACATAAAAATCCCACAGAATTTAGTTCACTACTTGCCTATGTTGGTTAATTTGTAACAACTTTGATTTATTCTCAATACCCCAGTTATATCACAGGTTTATTAATGCTACTAACATAGCTTCAATATGTAACGTATGAGAAAATGTATGCAATGATTTTATTTAACCTATTGACAGTTTATCCCGACAGTCACGGAAAGAGCGTCAAGTAACATCCAGCTTATCTCGTGCCACGCACCGGCAGGGTAAGGAGTTCAAACTGTACAGACTACCAAACATATCCAAGACTATGGCTAGATTCTTTGCTTACTCAATTCTAAGATTATTTTAACTGAAGAAGGAGGCGCGATTTAGTTTTGAATTGAGTATTCCGCCGACTTTGAAACCGATCACTCAATCCTTCGCACCAGGGTTTAGTGCTTCATCTTTTCGAAAAAAAGTTTTTGTGAATCACATTAAATTGTATTTTTGTTATCCAACATGGATGGTAGAGAAAAGGCGAGGAAAGGCCTTCCTCTACTCCCACACCACTCCCATTGACAGAAAGACATTGTATTGATATTATTCCAACTGCCAACAAGGCCAAACTGCATAGACTTGGTGTAGTCTGCTGTTCCAAAGGAAAAAGTGGGAAAAAAATACTCCAAAGGAAGGAAACAAGATACTACTACTCGGATTGTGACGTCACCTTATATAGCCCGTGTTTTAAAATCTATCATACAGGGACTAATTACTAACAAGGCATGTATTAAACACGTTTTTAACTGCTTGTCGAATTATTTCTGAACGTGAAAAAATTAGACATTTTTTGGACCAGAATTTGTAATTTTACCATACCGTGAAAAAATTGATATTCAGTTGAACTGATAATAAAATTATGACTCTTAGGTTGTTAAGAACAACTTACGAAAGTGTCTGTTTACATGTGTTAACTTGTTGAGAGCTTCGAAAATTAAAACATTTTAAATTTGATATAGTTGCACTATTAGGAAGTCTTAAAATCATTTAGTTGAAATATATTTTCCAAAACTAATGTATTGATCAAAATCACAATTCATCTTTCTTTTGAGATATTTACAAATTTTCAAATAAACTGTTGTGTGACCTGTTAATAGTCAGTTCATATCCTTTAAACCTGGAATTTTTTATAATAATTAACAACCAGTATAAAAATCCATTATTTTTTATTATAAAACATTAATTTCATTAATATACATGTAAAATAGTTTAGTGATTCGTATGTATTTTGAATATTTATGTTTTTTTTTTTTATTTGCTTGATATTCATAAAAGAGTAAATATTACTTCTTATTATGATATATTTTTTTTCTTATATTATAAGTTACCCTATACAAGAATAATTTATTTAAAAATTGTACGTACTCCATGCTAAACTGCATACTACATGTATGTAAAGTGGAGTTAACATTGAAACATGTTATTTCTATTAAAATATTAAATAGATAAAAGAAAAAATAAAATATATATTTTTGTATCATAGTAAATGAATAGTATTGTAAATACGTCCTGTGATGGATTGATGAGTGCCCTCTGTGTTATAGCATGTATTCTACTTTTCTGTACAGTTGTGTTCACTAGGTAATATTTTTTTTTTATTTCATTCTTACTAAAATAAAAGAAAAAATAAAATAAATATTT
>NW_027111616.1:95781-127647 GCF_000696795.3 Halyomorpha halys
AAAAAATAAAATATTAAAAAATTATGTTTTTATAACAAGATAAACCCTACAAATTAACTATTTGTTCTATATAAAGTTAAAATTCTCAACTAGAAACTAGAAAAATAAAATAAATATACAAAAGTAAATTTGTGTATACATATCTACAAAACTATTTGTGATAAATAAAACTTCCTGAATGGATTTAAACAATCAGCTACCTGTATACATAAATATCTATTTTTATATTAATAAAGATCTATGAGAAACAATTTAACCAAAAATGAAAAAAAAAAAAAGTTTCTAGAATAAAAAAAAAATAATAACATGAGTATAAAATAATTAAAACATGAGGTTAGAGTAAAAAACAGCTAACCACCCCGTGCGTTACACATATTTTTATTAAATTGAACCTCTTTTGTTCGTACAGGGTATATGTATCGAAAGTATATGATTAAAAGTTTGAAGTTTCTCTGTCGCAGTTACAGAAATTATTGTACGTTTTATGGAATAGTAATATTATTTATAATGCATAATTAGTAATTGTTTAACGTTTTACTCACGTATCTGTGAATTACGAGGACCTACGATGCGGTTCAAAATATAATAAACAAGAACATATGTTCATAATATTTGTATCGTATTTGTTGCAACATCTCCGACAAATAGCTCGGATAGATAATTAATTTATTTTTCATGATTTAATCATTATAAAATTACTTTTCATCATGCAAGAATTTTAATTGTTTCCTGTTGTTCGGGAAAAGCTTACGAGTGTATATGCAGTGAGCTATCCTAATTAAATCTCTTATTAACCTTTCTACTCTTATGGAATCCTAATTATATGCTCTTTGGAATTCCTTACGACTGTGACTTTATCTTATGTATAATGATAAATGAAGTACACACCCCTATTATAGATTTTCTAGGCTATGTGGTCTATTTATCTAGGGCTTCGTATTGACAAGAGGCTTAGCCGGGAATCCTCATGCCGGAAGATACAAATTATTTCAACACACTTTATAAGCCTTGAAAGGTACTTTGCTAAGAAATACAAATTTTTTTAAATACTTGGTTTTACTATAATTTTTATTGTTAATTCAATTATCTAATATTTGAAAATGAATATTTGTTTGTTGGTACTTTATGCACTGCCATATTGTTCATCAGATTGTGCTGGGGCTTTTTGCTACATGTTCAAATTTTTTCTGGGAAGGCTATTTCAATTTCTCTGGTAAAAAAAAATATTAACTATTTTAAAAAGATATTTTTTATTCACTAAAAATTAATAATAAGGATTTCAGTAAATTAGGTCAACAATTTTTTTTTTTAGGAAATAGCAAATAATGACATAACACACTTTGATTGGTCAATAGCTCTGAATTGTTTAACATAGTACTAATATTGAAATACACTGAGGGATATTATATAAACGCTATTCATATTTTATATATTATATATTTATGTCAACATGATGGATAAATAAATTATCACAAAGGAGAAAAAGAAAATCGACTAAATCGGACAAGTATTAATGATTATACAGTTAAGTTATTTTAGTACAGTTACCTTCTTCTAATCAGTTTATCTATATTTTTATTGATATCAAAGTTTTAATGGTGTTCTATTAATGTATATACATCTTTAAATATAGAAATAGCAAAGCATTGCCGAGTCTGCTAGTTTGCTATAATTTTCAAAATATAGGCCACAATTTTCTACTTCCCCTCAAAAAGCAGTATATAGGTTATAGTTTCTCTGGGCGATCTACGTCTTTTTTTTAGACTTCCTTTTATTTTTAGTTTTAAGTATTTTTTTATGTTAAAATGTATTTATTTTCACTTACCTATGTATGTAATATACAGTGCAAGCATTGCGATCGTGCAAAATTTCGAATTTGAATTTTCGATGGAGATACGTGTCTCAAGGTTCTCTGAGTGCAAATAACCAAGTCTCGCAAAATGGGCTGTGTTCGTGTACAGCTAAGCTCAAAAATAAGAGTCATTCGAAACTGGATATTTTGGGCACGTGTACTCTGTCATGCTGGAGGAGTTAGTCTTAAAAATCCTCTCTCTAAAGTACCTTTTATTCTAATAAATAACCAGTTCCCATTGTGAGTAATATTAACCAGTAAATATATTAAAGAATATGATAAATGTTTAAATAAGAGAGATCGCATTCATGTGTACCCGGCTTCATAATATTCTGTTAAAATGTATTCCTGGCAGGAAAAAAACTGATGTTTGTATTTTCTCCCCGGCTAACCCTAAAATACGACTTCTTAATGTAACTGGAAGATTTCTTTAATGTAAGTGGTTTTTAGCATTAAGTGACATAAATTTCCTGCTTTATCTTCCTTTTCACATATTATTGTTCATATTGGTATCAACGTAATATGTTTTTGACTTAATTATGTTATATGAATAGTTTATGTTCTTTAAAACTTGTGTTATATTTATTTATTTATTTAATTAGTTATTTAAGACAGAACATCCAATATGACATCTATTGGTCGGTGCCAAAATAACCTACAAACTGATAAACAAAAATGAAAAATCAGTTAGTTACACTTTTGATTATTAGGGCTTTGTGGATGCTGCTACGATTTATAATTTAGAACAGTACAATATGAATTAATTTCTAGCGCTAAAACTAATAATTAAATTAACAAAACACTAAATAAAAATAAAGAAATAATAAAAATAATTCTTCCCTCTACTCATTCTCTTCACAAGTATTTTATGACTTCACCATTTCGTAACTCTTTATTACGCATAAACTAAGATTGAAATGTCAAATATTTTTCGGATTAAATAAAATTTATAAATACGTAGTATAACTCTTGTATTTATTATTAATTTTACAGTTCAATACTTTTAAAATGAAAGCCGGTAGCAAAGTTAGACTAGGGAGTGTATTAATAAAGTTACTAACGAACATCGAACCACCACTAGCTGGCACAGGTGCTAAGCATGGCAGGTGTGTTTGCAGTCTGATACAGGGTCCGTGAAAACTAACTTCGTCTAGTAGTAGCATATGGGAATAATTTTCATTATAATCATCTAACGCTGGTATATTTCTATTTAAAAGCAGGCCTTTTATTCAGAGAAACAAGTAGCTACATTATTTTTATATATAATATTATAATATTCACTTTTTTTTAAGGTTATATATTTTACTATTGATTTAATATATGTTATTATATAACATATATTAAATCAATAGGTTATATATTTTACTATTATAATATAATTTTAATGTTTAATTCAAGTTGAGTAGTGTCAAAAAAAATTAAGGACACATAAATCAAATATTTTTAAACAAATAATTAAATTTCTTAGTTTATTCCCTATTTTTAATTTAAGTAATATTCATTTAAAAAAAAAAGACTTTTAAGGAGTTCTTATAGAATAGATTAGATGTAAAAATGAAAAAAAAAGAAAAATGATTTTCGTAGATAAGACAAAAGATGAGGGGACCAAATTGTATGGTAATAATGAAGAAGGGAAAAAGGAACCACAAACCCAATTTAATTATAAAATTATACCATAATAATTAAAACTTATCACAAATATATTTAATATCTATATACATTTTAAATTTTTGTAACGTTTCGGCCTATTATATTGGACATTTTCATTTTCTCCTGGAATCTCCTGTACGTATTTGTATTTGATTTGAATTTTAAACTCTGCTTAATCTCCACTGTTTGTTTACCGAGGTAATTTTCCTCGGCGCTTTATTCTTTATTTGGTATCCTTGAAAAATGTGTGAAAATATTCCGTTTTTTTTTTTAGCAAATTTGTTTTATATTTAAAAAAAGTTCACTATATGTGTATGTAAATTTATATATAATATCAAAGAATACAACAAGTTAAAATACATATCGATATTAGGCAATAAAAACATAACTTCATTTAGTTAACCTAGAGGCTATGAGATTTTTATTGCTAACCTTCGATATCTTTAAATATCAAATGTCAATGCATATAATATAATATCAATGTGTTACCTTCGATATTATAATGTATTGGTATGATAATGAGCTTGCTGCTGCCTTAATCAGACGATTATCGAACTATTACACAACAGTAAACCGGTAGATAGAATTTTAATCTTAAAGACAACACATTTGTTTAGGTTGATTTAGTCAATATTAGAATACGTGGGTGTGTTCAAGACGAAGAGTCTTCGGAATTTTTACTATTAAACAAATTTATATTTTTCATTTATTTATCTTAATATTAATGCTTTGCCTTAGTAAAGTCGCGGAGGGTACTTTTGATGCCCAAGCAATTCTTTCTAATCGATTTCTTCATACTATTAAAATCATTTTATTGAATTGGATAAATACTGAATTGGAGAATAGAGATAAATCTAATATTTTTTTTTATTATTTATTACGTTGGATGTAATAATAATCTTTAATCATTTCTTTATTGTTATTTACAACTGTATTACATATATACAACAAGTAAATTTGCTGTAGGTGAGATAGTGACATGATACAAACATGTGGAGAATCTACCCATTGATAGAACTCCAAACATGTAATAATAAAGAAGTAAAATATATTTATTGCAAAAATAATTTCATTGTTCTAACCTTTACCATTTTCAGTATTGATAATTTTTTTGTTTGTCAATATACGTTTACCTAAATATTTTTTTCAATATCAATTTAAAACACAATATATGCCTATCTGTTAATGGACTTTATAGTATTCCCAGAGTTTATAATTGTTATTTTTGTAATATTTTTAAAATTAATTATGTACCTTTATTTGGAAATTCAGTTTGTTTGTTTTTTAAATACAGTTTATTTAAATGTAAAGTTTTAATGAACGACTTTTCTCAGTTTTGAAAGTACATGCGTTTCGCGGTCTCTCATTTTATGCTATCTTTCTCCTAACTAATCAAATAGTCAATTTAATTCATAAATTTTTTTCTATACTTTGAAATGAGCCCATACAACATGTTGATTCGAATTTTTTTTGCTTTCGAGGTAGAAAACATTGATTCTAGAGAAAAAATGTGTGTTTCTTAAGTGTAGTGCCTGCGGTTGCTGCTGGGATGAGAAAGCAGTTTCGGCCTGCTGTCAATGGCCGTGGATAAAGAGATATCGAGTAAATGCCTTGCTCACGTAACTTACGATGATCGATTCTGGCTGTTCTAAGAGTAGTGGGGGGAGGGGCTCTGACTAACATATTTAAATATATTTGTAATACAATGGTTTTTATTACTATATTCCACTTTAATCATTTCACAGTGAAGAAAATAATGTAAATATATTTTTTTTTTCCTACTAAATATAAGAATTTCTCACTTTTCACTAACATTTATTCTCTTAAATAAGTGTCTCAGGTTATCTGCAGTATTCATGGATTGACAACATTATTTCAGAAATGAATTTATCTCAATGAATAATTATTTCAAGAAATAAATACAGACAGTAATTTGATTGAGATTGTTCTATCAAATAATTATTTAATAAATAATTATTATTACCAAAATAACCCTTTAATTTAGTTTAATTAATTGTTGATAATAGTTAATCAAATATACTATATATATTATGGAGAAAATATTTAAATCTGTAGATGAGTCAAACATAATATATATATATTATAATATATATATATTACGGATACTACCTTATCCAGGCTCTCAGGAACAGAAAATCCATTGATGAATGAAGGAGGTATCAATGGAAAGAGAATATGAGAAGTGACAAACGAAATTCCAATTTCGATTCCTAAAATCTTACTGGAACTTTATTAAACATTGTTCATATAAGTGAAGTGAGGGGTTTCGAAGACTGTTTAAATTGAGTTCTAAAGATTTCGATGCTGACATTAATACCCATGTTGGGCACGGATCAAACCTCATTCTAAAGGGGCCTCTACATGTTGGCCGAGCCATGGCGAACTCAGACATACGACCGCATGTGGATGGGTGGCTTGGCTTGGTTGGCCTAGGCTCGTTGCCGAGCCGTCGAGAGTCGATTTTTGGCCACAGATCAAAGGGGTTCGTGAGAGCGCTCGTGTAGCATCTACACCATTGTTCTTTGTCTAGTTGCAACTGAGAGCTGTTAGGAGGTTAAAGGTGTTTGTTGGTACTTTTTATAATAAGTTTTATATTTAATTTCCTTTCATTTTCTTTTTTTGTAATAAAAATAATACAATCCTAGTGCAATGGATGAAACCACTAGTACGTCCGCCATGCTTGCCTCTCTGAATAACACTGACATGTGGATGGTCCGCTCTTTGTTTGCCGAGCATTTGTACGAGCCTCCGATCCGTGGCGAGCGGCCAACATGTGGATCCACCTTAAGGTTAGCCTACAACGCCCTGGTTGCCATGGAGTACCTATCTCACCTTTCGTCCATTCGTATGCCTAACCTTAAAACACTGCTAAATATGAAAACGACTCAAAGAAAACTATCTAACTGTTTTTATTAACTCTTTAGTGTTCAAGGTATACTGTAATAGTTCCTGGGCAGTGATGGGTTAAGATCTGCTAAAATGTGTTACCTTCTTTTTTCGTTGGAGCTCTTTCTATCGTCACCAATAATATTTTGAAAATTAATTTGTACAGATTTCTTTGACTATTTTACCCGACTAGCCACAAATACTATTAATAAAGTTTATAGGTTACTTTAATTTGTTCCTTTGTAGATACGTGACAGTTGAACGATGGGCTCAACCGATTTCCAATTTTCATGTCTCAAATTATTTAGACACTCGGTCCCTTCTAAAAATTCGTATCTCGCCTAAAACATCCATTCATGTACGGTCTAGCTATGAGGTACAATTCAGGGTTCATATAACTGAATAACTACGGATAACTGAATCTTACCTGTAAAAGTGAAGCGATATTTTCCAGTGTGGCAACGTAATTACTTATTTTGTGAACTAATACTTAAAGATAGTTATTATATCCTATGCATCTTTACAAATTGTATGCGTTCAATAGACTTTCTTTGATAATTTTTATTGTTTATAAAATAAGCGTATATTTCTAATAATGAGGTGTAGATAGTTGACCGTAGATTAATGATTGGAGAAGTTTGTCGGGGGGTGTGGTCAGCAAAGAACAACATAAATAAACAAAACCATATTTATTTATTTTAATCCGACGTTTCGACTTGAGTTTCAGGTCTTCATCAGGGGTTGTGGCGTAGAAGGCAGGCTTGTAACTGGGTTTGTAACCAAAAAAATAGGTTACAAGCCTGCCTTCTACGCCACAACCCCTGATGAAGACCTGAAACTCAAGTCGAAACGTCGGATTAAAATAAATAAATATGGTTTTGTTTATTTATGTTGTTCTTTGCTGACCGCACCCCCCGACACACTTTTCCAAACATTTCTAATAATGGATTAAAGAGAAGGAAGCGCATCTAATGCAAGAGTTCTCGCTGGGGTTAACTAGTCTTTACTAATTATATTAATAGAGTCATTTATCATTAAGATAATTATTATTGAGAGAAAATTGTCAGAAACACTCATGTTTTATTGTTTAATTAAGACTAATAATAACTGTATAAATATTACTTAATGTAAAAATATTCTTTTACTAATTATAACAATAAAACATGGTTAAAACCAGTCCTAATTAATGATAACAATGATGATTAGAATTATTATCATTTAATTTATCAGTATAATCAGTACTAAGTTATGTGTCATTGAAAAATACTCTAACAAGAAAAATATTTATGTTTTATGTTTTTTCTTTAATTATTATATTTAGTTTGCAATTTTTATTTTTATTTTATTTGTATATGTTTTGGTTATTCTTATTACGTTTATGCATATTATATGTGCGTGTGTTTTATGATTTTGATATAAAAGTAATCGATTACATCAGTATTAACTATTGCCCTAGACGATGACAGATTGTAATATTTTAAATAAAAAGTATTCGTATATATTATTTTAATGAAAATAATATATTATTACCTACATTTTATTTAATTAATTAGCTGAACCTGGTATTAATAGCAGTACACTTGTTTCTGATGTTTGCTTATTGATGAAACTTGATTTCGCCTTATTATTTGTATTTTCCACAAATGTATACGGTTTTTTTTAATTCAACTGAATTATCATTAATCATGTTTACATGGATCGTTAATCCGGAGGACCAAATAGTGATACGGTGGAATTGGGTTCGAAATAGGTTGTACAAAAAAAAAACTCTTGGTATTCCTACGGCCAATGACTACAATGGGAAAGTGTAATGGTTTGGAACATGTGTCCATCCTTGGGACATCTGTTTCCTGCCTTGCCTAAGGTAAAGCCTTTGGCTTTGTCCTCAATGCGGGCCATTATTATTTTTGTGTAACTTTATCGTATTATTTTTTATATGAATTAGAAAAAGTACAATTTCAACAAAAATAAAATAATTTCAATTAATTTTAACTAGAATAAGATTAACATGTATTCAGAATTCCAGTAAATGAAATACGTTTGGCTGGTTTTGAATCGTTTTCCATATCATCCAGACGAGAGCATTCAGGTGTTGATAAAGAGCTCACTGTTACTGAGGAATTGCTTGCTTTACAGCCGCTTAAAGGAACTACTACAGGAGAGGACATTTTTAATGAAGTTCAAAAGGCATTCAAAAGTTTTGACTTGTAATGGAATATATGGAATGATTTAAATTTTGAAAATTAAAAAACAAGGACAGTTAGTAAATGATTTGTACTGCCATTTGAAAGCGTTTCAGAACAAAATCCGCTTGTGGGTGGCACAGTTGCTGTCTGGTAACAGTTACCACTTCACCACGCTCTCTGGGTAAGAAAATATTGCTTATGCTCAATATGCTGAAGAACTCAACTTACTGTCCTAGCAATTTTCGAACAGATTTAGCAATTCCAAAAACATGGAAGAATGTTTCAATTTATTTGCTACTCCAACAAAAAGCAATATACAAAATGCTCCAATACATTTGTAAATGGAGTTGATCGAGATTCAAGAAAACTCACTCCTAAAATCTAAATTTGAAGACGTGGAGTTGTGCGATTTCTACAAAAAATACCTCGAAGAATACCATTTTCTGCAGCTTAGAAAATTCGCAAAATTGATTCTAGTATTTGGCAGTACTTTTAAATACAAAAAGTCCTTTTCAATGATGAAAGTTAATAAATCAAACCATCGTACAAGGCTGACTGATGATAATTTGGAAAATTCTTTACGTCTTTCTATCAGCGGAATTAATCCAAGCATCGATGGATTATTTTCCCAAATTAAAGCTCAGGTGTCTCATTGATTTCGGTGTTGCTATTTAACTTTCGTAGTTTGTAATAATTCCAAATTACGCGATTTAGTTATAATGTTGTACCTATTTTTTTTTTCATTTCATTTTGTTTTTTTAATAAATTGTATCATAATAACAATGTCGTATTATTTCATGTCTTTCATGGTATTTATCGTTAAAAATTATGAATAATATTTTTTAACGGGGCCCACGAATTTATTTGCACATTAAAGTTTGGCCCACAACATGTCAAAGGTTGCCCATACCTACTCTATGCTCTTAATTAACCGGTAACTGTTTCATCTCTCATTAAAAATATTGGTACAATAAGGATCTATGTAGAGCATTAGCTATCTTAACAATTATTTAGAATGTCCGGTGTACAGCTTTCAAGTTAATAAAAAAATAAACAAGTTTTAAAGAAACTACCTAACTTATATGCATATGGGAAAAAGTTCAATAGACTGATTCTACACTAATTAATGTTAAACTTCAATGATTTTTTGTTTTGCAGAGAATTTGATCACCATTCTAAAACAAAATAAAATTATCCTAATTTAAGAGATCGAAAATTTATAATTTTTAATTTATTTTAATAATGGTATCTAAGATTTTCAATCGACGCAGAGAACGAAAATTATTTGCTTTTTCCAAAAAAAAAAACCTTATGTTGACCTTCTTTACTCGAAATCTCATTATACGTTTATAATTTTTAGTGAATAATTTTATTCGTTTTATGGAATCTGCAATATTTTTTTTTATGATACTGAAATAGACGAATCGATTGGCTTATAATAACCGTGAAAAAAAGACTATACTTCCTGAGCCACGCACTAAAAACGATTAATTTTGTTCATAATTTTTCTTTCTACCGGAGAAATCGGAGTTCAGTAGCATTAAACCTTCCCATAGCGACGCGGAACATTAGGGGGGGAAAAAAAAGCCATGTAAATCGTTCCAGAAATTAAAACGTTTATTGTGAACAAAGATTCATACTATTCCCTTTTATGTATTTAGATTATTAATAATATAGTTATGTATTTATTTTTTTTAAATATAAAGATAAAAAATCAGAGACATTTTTATTTCCTTGTTGGCATATATATTAGGTATACCTTTGAAATACAATATTCTGCATAACTTTATTTTTTTTAAATACTGATCAATCAGTTGTTAGATCAGGGTTGATCTATTAAAGGAATTTAAGCTAGTTTTCTACTAGAAGTTAAGGCTGTTGAAGGAAGCATCCGCTCTCTCCCCACAAGATACGAAAAAATCATCTGGTCAAGGATTTTCCCACAGAAGCAGTGAAGCTACTTGCCTTAAGTGGCCAGGAAGTTACAGTGGTACCACAATAATCTATACCATCAGTCACATACTCTTTAGACTATGTACCTTGCAGAAGGAACATTACCAAGTGCCATTAAGAAGAACGTTATTAAAACTATCTTCGTTGAGACCTGGCTCGAAGGAGTTCTCCTTTTGCTTGACATTCAAGCTGTTAGAGGAAGGACACCGGTAGGATTCCTTTAAGCTCTTCATTTATACCAGTCGGCGTCAGTGGTTGACATTTCGGGGTCTAGGTTACAAAAAAAAAAGGAAATAAAATACTCATGAAGCCACCTCGTAGTATTTCATCTTGATACGAAAGATTCTTTTCGTAAAAGAAGGCTCGTTACTTCTTCTCTTTTCATGCTAATCTTATGAATAAATCTGGGTTATTATAGCGATATCCTTATAAGAATCATTTTTCTTCTGAAGATGAGGATGATCAGTGGCGTAGGGGGAAAACAGCTTCCATGAACGTTTATTTGCATTAAAGATCGAGGTAATCCTGTATCTCCCACTCAGTTCTTTCCTATGATAGTTAAAGTTATAATGTTATGTTATTGTTACTTCTATTATTCTCTATTCATGTTCTGAGGGTGTAATTTTAATTTCGAAACACAACTAGAAAAAAAAACTGAAAAAAAACTTGAGCAATGAGCAAAAAAGCAATGAACGTTTAATTGACCTGATAATTGAGGGAATTTATTCTTTTTCCCCCAATCATCTATTTATTACGATGGGTCTAGTTATAATTTGTTATCATCGTTACAGCTATTAAAGATGTAATTCTAAGTTAGGAGCATAACTTCCTTTTCCTCCTTTGAAGGTTCATCTGTGGTACTTTTGCCTTATTTTTATTTATTTATTTTTTTTAAAAACCTCAACTTTTCTTGGAAAAGAAGTAATCGATTGGTAGAATATTAGCAGACTTGGTCTATAGAATGGGTGCCGTGGAAGGATTATTTTATTTTTATCACGATTTTGCAATTTAGAATTGGAATTCATTTATATGAAAAGGCAACATTGTCATCTCCTTTTTTATGATACGTTTACCGCTCAGAGGCCACTTACGTTTAGGAATAAATACATAATTTAGAAATTGGGAGGATTGATTGGCCGTGTGTAATATATATTAGGAAGATGGTACGGTTGCGGTCTAAGAAAAAACTCAAATATTAATTAAACAATTTAATTAGTTGTATATATGTGTGTATATATATATATATACACTTAATTAGTTATTCAACTAATTAACGTTGGTTCACATTGAATAGTTCAATTAATATTTGAGTTTTTTTCTTTGACCTCACCTGGACCATCTTTGATGTATTAATATTCATTGGTGCTTTTTTTAATTTATTATTTTACTTGAGTACCTTTTATAAATGATTATCTGTTAAAAGTATTAATCTAAAGTATCTTTGTTATTTGTGTTTTCTATTTCGCCCTGTTTTTGTTATTTTCCTTCCTATTCAACCCTTTAAAGGACAAAATAGTTTTAGCCCTACAAGGGTAAGCTAAGGACTAACTGAATTGAGCTTTGGGGCTACACTAAAACCATCGAATTTCTCTTGTATCCATTCCTTACAATCCAAAATCCTTCATAATAATAAATAAATTACTAATGGTACTTTGTTACAAAATAATGACCTCAATATTCCATATGTGGCTGATTTTACCAGAACCCGATATCAATCCTTCTAGTACAAGAGCCCAAGAGCTAAAAAAAGGCAGTTATCTCACCCCAATTTTTTATTACTTTAATGAAAACTATATATAATTACTAGTCAAAATTTGTGAGTCTGCCAAGTGTAGGTAGGGGGAATAAAAAACGTGGTGGCTGTTTCAAAACGTTAAAAAAAAATTAATTTTTCATTCGGAGCTCTATTTCTTAAAAAGTAACTAAGAGAAAGTCATTTAAACGAGAGTAAATTTACTAAAATTGTCCGAACAACTATAAATCAATTTATTTTAGCAAATATCATGTAAACTACTACTCCTGCGAAGATAAACATCATGAACTACTCTACTTTATAGCCTATTTAACTAGCTTTAATAAGAGTGCTAATAGAGATCTACGTCGAATGGTTTTTGAGATATAGATTTCTCAAAATAAATTCACTAATTAATGATTTTTCAGTACATTCTGTACAACATTTTTATGAAATGTTGCTTTTTAAAAGGCTATATCTCGAGAACTATTGGACGTAAATAGCTAGGGCTAATATTTCAGCAAATTTACTCTTTTTTGAATAATGTTCTCTTAGATTTTCTAGTGTTGTTGGTAGTTTTTAAGATATAGAGCTCCGAATAAAAACTTAATGTTTTTTTTTTTAAGGGTTTTGAAACAGCCGCCATTTTTTATTCCCCCTACTTATACTTGGGAGAATCAGTTTTGACTAGTAATTATACATAGTTTTCATTAAAGTAATCAAAATTGGGGTGAAATAACTGCCTATTTTCTTCTCGGCTCTTGTACTTTTCCGTGATGAACTACTCAGATCCATGTTTCTAACCTTATTTCGTTTTGAATGTCTGATCCTGTTTGGTGGCAGAAAAAAAGATGGCCTCCTATGGGTAAATTCTCTATAAGACTGTATCATGCCAATGTAATATAACTATCTTCACATTTACTACTTACTAGTATTTACTTAGAACTTACTTATTACTAGTTGTATATTTATGCAATACAGTTGTAAATTTCAATAAACAAAAACAAAAAAAACAAACAAATGATTTTAAAATTATTTGATTCCATCTACTATGTATACAATTAGCGATTTCCAAACTAATTTTGTCATGTATTTTCCATAGTTGTTTAGGATATGAACATTAACATTAAAGAAATATTTGCTTTTTGCCTCATAGGCTAATATAGCTAGTTAAGATTAATAATCTAATGGAGCTACAATTAATCTACCACCGCCTTCCTAATGTGGGCTGTCCAGCCGACTAAT
Source organism: Halyomorpha halys (assembly GCF_000696795.3). Lineage (NCBI taxonomy): Eukaryota > Metazoa > Arthropoda > Insecta > Hemiptera > Pentatomidae > Halyomorpha > Halyomorpha halys. The sequence continues at coordinate 109,307 of NW_027111616.1, forward strand.
TATTTTCGCTTTCTAGAACTTTCTTCCGATTCCAGTTGGTGCGCCGGCATTTCCCAAAGCTGGTGGATGATAAAGCTGATTGCTCTATCCCCGCTCTCCTATTTTCCTCTAGATCATTCCTAATTGTAAGAAAGTCTAATCCTAATACCGACATTATTTCAAAAGAAGTCCTTGTGATTTTTTTTTTGTATTCCTTTTTTTCCAACTTTCTCTCCGTAATGCAGTAGATGATATTCCCATCTAACGGGCAGTGCTATTGCTCTATCAAGGATTCTATAACCTCCTTGACCAGTTCTCAGAAGCTGACAATGGCAACTGGAGGGAATAGAAAAAGAACTGGAGGCTATTGTCTCAAGGACGACACCCTTTTGAAGAAGAACTACGTCAGTCCTTTCATAATTCTTGCTATGGGAAATAGTATTAGCAGTAGCTGTTTATATTATTTGATGAGAAAGTATTATAGCAATCGAAAAAACGTCCATATCACGGATACCTAGGGGTTGTGCGATTTTATCCGTTATTCGGAAGGATCCTTTTAGAAGGGGTTAATATAAAAAGGACCCAAACGTTAAATCAAGCTGTGCGATACATACAAAATTCCGACAAAAAAAAAATATATAGCATATTCAATTTGTATAGTGTTTATAGCTTGTCTAGTTCTAGAGGCAATTTGTTGCTCCCATCATTTTTTTCTTCCTTTTTCTTGAAATGTGTCAAGAATGATGCATTATTTTTTTTTAATATAGTACAAGGATTTTATCCAACTTGCTGGATACAGCTTAAGCAAAGATTTTATTTTCAACATAAACGTTTCATGCTTAGTAAAAATTGCATTTGAAATAAAAATAATTAAGGTCAAATATTTCATTAATTTTACATACATGAGAACATTAAGTTTATAAATGAAGCATATTAACGTTCTTATATTAAAAGAATATTGTTACAATTTTATAGATTATTATACAAGGTTTGGTATTAAATTAATTAGTGAATATATGAGTGAATATAAGCTGTTCCAGAATGATATAGATTATAACAAGGTTAGAGGTTTCCTATTTTTCCACGAGGTAAAAAAAAAAAGTTTTAAATTATTGAATTATTAAAATTCTTTTGAAAGCTTTTAATATTACTGTTTTATTGTTCAATTAATTATTGATGACTATGTTCAACCAGACTGTGTTTAAAGTAAAAAAAAAATCAATAAGAAAATAATGTAACAAAAAAAAGATTCTATATATGTATATATAGTTGACCGTAAACATTGATATATAGGAAGATGGTCAGGGTTGCGGTCAAAGGAGAAACAATAATAGTTTACAACTATTTATTTTCCGACGTTTCGCCCCACTTTGTAGGGCTTCATCAGAGCTGTGAACAGATTCACCAGTTTGCTTTGAACAGCCCTGATGAAGCCCTACAAAGTGGGGCGAAACGTCAGAAAATAAATAGTTGTAAACTATTTTTGTTTCTCCTTTGACAACAACCCTGACCATCTTCCTATATAAAAAAAAAGATTCTATATTTTAGTGATACCATAAAAAAAAAAAAAAAAATCTGATATCAAGAAATGTTACCATTCTTTTTCAAATGAATGTTTCTATTTTGCACATTATATACAATGCTATAACCACTCATATATTTAACCATTAGGGTAATAGATTTTTCAGATTTTTAAGAGAATACATCATTCCAGATTTAATTTTGTTTTTTTATAGAAGCAAGAAAAGAGGTTTAATTGAAAACAAAAATCTTTGCAAGAGATGCGAAGTTGATTGGTGTTCTTAAGTCATATTAATGTATTGTGCCAACGTTTATTTCTCACTCGTGATTTTAATTAAAATTTTTTATATAAATTAACTCAACTTTGCACAACCCTTGGTCTAGTACTTCCTTACGAAGTACTGCATTCCTTCATTGGTTTTAGCGGTACAGATTTATTTCATTATATAAATTTACTAATCTGATTTTCATTTTTTTCCCCTTCTTTTATATCGATCATATTTTTTTACAATATTGTTATCTTGTTTGTATTTACCCTAAAATTCGGGTAGAAATGGTGGCATAATGAAATAAATATTACTTATATGCGTTCTTCACTCCTGATCATCTCCTCATTCATTATCCATGGTAAATAACAAATAAAAACCTTTTCAGTTCATTTCCTCACAAGCTAGATTTTTTATTTATGTCGGTATTGCACCGAGAATATGATTTCATTTATTAACAATTTTTATATTGTGACGGGGGCAATTTATTTCAAGTGGGTTGCCGGGAAGGCTATTCAGTAATTTGAAAATGAACGGAAGAACCTTTAAAACGTAAAAACTCAACATCCCCCCCTTCACTTCGTAAAAAAAAAAGCACTGATAGCAGCTATTAAAATGAATTATTGTTTGGAAATATAAGTTTATGGATTCTCCTTTTTCTCTGACAATGTTTCGTTGTTTGGTGTATAAGTTACTTTACACTGACTTCATGTGGGCGAATAATAATGAGTCATCTTAAGAAAGTACGGGACTTCATTCTTCCCATGCCCTGAAGAGAAAATGAGGTTGATAGCGGTTGATCTAACTGTGTGGAAATTTTTAAAAATATTATGGGTGTAGTGGAGGAATGTAGTTTGTATGAGACGAATCCAAAACAATTTTCTGAACAACTAGAAATCAACCTCATGTGAATTTATTGTGGCAAATATTATGAAAACTACTACTCCTACGAAGATGAAGGTTGTAAATTAATTTATTTCACATTAAACTAGCTCTAATCTGAGTGATAATATACATCTGTACTTATAATGGTTTCTGAGATATAGATTTTCCAAAATATATTCACGAACATTTTTTATAGAATGTATCTTTTTAAATAAGTATATTTCTAGGATTATTGATCGTAAATAGCTCTTTTGGAGCTCCTATTTTCTATAAATTAGGTTTTTAATTTTGTAGGTAGTTTTAAAGATATGGAGATCCGTTTTGCAACAGGAGCCGTTTTTTTAACCCCCTCGTTATACCTGGTAGGTCCATACATTTTTACTACTATGTATAGTTTTCATTAAGTAATAAAAAATTGGGGTGAAATTACTGATTTTTTCTCTCCACTTGGGCTCTTAGACTAAAAACAGATTTTTTATGCCTATAAGATAAATCAAACATTTGATTTTCCTCAATTCATATAGTTGTTATTATTAATATGGAAAATATTAATATAATTAAAATCCCACACTACATACAAAATCTGGTACGATTTAATTGCTTTTACTGTAATTTTTTTAGACGGACAATATGCCTGAAACGTTTTCATTGATACAGAAATAAATTAATTGCCGAGGATTAAGGACTTTCCTTGAAAGTAAACATGTAATTTAGCTATCGTTGTTTGACTCGATATTCTGTTTTTTTTTTTTTCATGTTGATAATATTTTTCGAAAGGATTTACTAAGATTAAGTGGGCAATGGACGAGTTAACTCAGTTTTTTTTGCATCTTATTTTCCCTCCAGTTAGAGCGGATCATTGTTATTATATTTTGAGATATCTCTCCTGCTTTAGAGAATTTCTTGTTTTGGAAACGTACTAGGCATAGTTGTCAACCTTCTGGAAAATTACCTCTAATTTGATCCGTTGCTATGCACTAGTTATTAAAGGAACAAAAAATTAGATGTAATGTAATGCTTGTTCTCTTTATATCAGATAAATTTGCATATCTTTGGTTCAATAACAAATTTTTGTTTCTGAAAATTCTTGAGAAGATAGTTAGAAGATTTCAGCAACTATTTAATTTCCAGTTCTGAATACAATAGTTGATCACATCGTAATTTTAATTTGTGAGGTAACATATTAGGTAAGACCTTATTGGAATTGCGAAGATAATAGGATACCATGTTAAATTGTAATAAAATCCATGATAGTTAAAATTTCAGATACGCCACTGCAGCTTTGCATCCATGATTTCGTTGGCTCTTCTAGTGAATAAACCCATAGATAATAAAAAAATACTTACCCCAGGAGTGAACCGAAACGTAGGTGGGAAGATATCTTCCTATTGAATTACATATTCTTACAGTACACGAACGTGACGATGAACATAATTTATTATTATCATACTGTATTTTTTGGTAAATTTGACTTCTACGTATAATTACATAGCGTTAATAAAGCTTATATTATTTATGGAGAGTAAATGAGGGATTCTAGTCAATAGTTTTGTCGTCACCAAGCAAACAGTTTTGGAATTCGTTATTTATTTATTTTTGAATTTACTAGAAGCTTCTTTGAAAAATTGAAATCGTATCTACACAAATCTCGAGCTTTTTGAAATCAATACTTCTGACGAAAATTAATTTTGATTCAAGTAGCTTGGGTCTTATATTGTATGCTACCATGTTATTTGTATTAACGGTCGATTATCTTTGAGATTAGTCAGCAAAAGCGCTGACGAACGTTCGATATGGTTATTCATTTTACTGTTTTACACACCTGAATTCTGAGTGTTTGTTTATAGTATTTTTCAATCTCTTTTTTGTTATCTCGGTGACTCACTATCCGCCCGATAGTGTTGCTCTTGTTTCATTATATTCTATTTCGTTTGGCCTTTCTTAGTAACATTGTTCCTCTATTAAAAACATTAAATTAAAAATCTTACACAATCAACTGCATATAATAATTATCAGGTTTAGGAAGATGTTCCGGGTGGTAGTCAAAAAAAGTTACACCTATATCTGAAAATACTATTTATGAGTAAACTAAGTTTCGTTCTGCTTTGTAGGGCTTCTCAGTAAAAATATACTAAGAAAATATTAAAAAAAAAGTTTATAAAAAAGAAACGGAGTAAGATAAGAGAATGTTCACCATATATTATTATTGTTGTTTTCTACTTTTTTTTTCTTCTATTCATTTCTTTTGTTAAACTTTACTTATATTTTACCTCTTTATCAATTATTATGGTTGTAAATATTTTCTTTCTCTCAATTTTCTTTTTCTTTCCATATTTAAATTTTTAATTTATTAATAACTAATATATTCATACTTCTTTGGATTATATAACTTCATTTTTATTTTATTTCCTTAGCTATGTTATTTTACCTACTTATTTAATCACCTATGTATACATATTATTTTCCACTTCTCTCGTCACTCCATTTTATTAATTTCATTCTGTAAAATTATTCACAACCATCTTCTCTCCTTACAAGTCATCCACGGTCAACTATCTCTCATAATTATAAAAGAATATATATTTATGACTAATAAAAAGCACAGTAATAAATAAAAAGAAATATAGATTGTTTTAAAACTTAATTTAGATAAAATTTATTTTATTTTAACAATCTAAAATATTATCAATTGCTCAATATTTACCTTAAAAAAGGCTAAAGCATCATAAGAATCAACATTTCTACAATTTACGAAAACATTCTTCCTTTAACTTACTGCTATATGGAATATATAAACAGAGTTAGTATTGCGATTGTGATAATGTCGAATTAGACTTTTCGAAGGAATTAAACAAAAAAATCTTACGAAACTTACCATCTAAGGTCTCAAGAAAGCGAAAAGATTATATATAAAATATTTTTGATTTCAAATTCATTTTTAAAAGATGTCTTTATTTAAATATACTTTTTTGTTTAATTTCTTAAATTATTAGTAAAAGATTTCTCAAATCTACGTGATTTGGGTCATGTCTCACATTTCTGCTACGGAATGCGCCTAAGTTTTCTTTGTATTGCCCTTCAAAAAAATAATTTAGCGTGTTAAAAGTTAATTAGTCGAATAGCACGTAGCGATAAGGATAATGAACCGTTGCTGCCATAGAGGTAGCAATCTCAGCTTCTTTCCTTTCATTAAGCAGCCGGCTTGGTTTCTCTTTGCACTTTCAATTTTCACATTACTGCAGTAAAAAGTTGTAAAATAATTTAGTCATCGTTAGCTAGTGAGATAACAATCGTTAATTATTTCATGGCGGGGGAATATGGTGAGCGTTTGGATGGAGATACAGATTACAGAATGCGGCATAGACAATAAATCTCTAATATTAGCTGACTCGGATGCACAGTCGTATTGTTTTGTTATCCTTCTCAACCGTGAAGAGTATTATTGATATTTTATTATCCTGTTTTATAATAGAAATTTATTTATGGCCTAGAGATTTTACTGTCCAAGATTTTTTTTTAGTCTTATTACGTAAATCGAACCAGGGATTCTGTACTATTTCTAATTATAGTCCCTGAGACGGTATGTAATAAAATAAAATAGAACATAGAAATAAAAATCTTTTTAATGCATACCTTGAATTGTATTTTTCTCTATTTTTGTTGATTAAAATCTATTCTAATTGATTATTCTGGCTACTTTTCTAGAAAGTCTCATAATCATTTTTTTGTTGTTCACTTATATTGGATGAGCAGCTATTGATATCATATTTATCTCTATTTAACCATTTTAGAGCAATTTATTATAATACATATATGATATAATATTTAATTACAAATTTAGATGTTATGAAAATTATTAATACAAAATCATACCTTTAATAATTTTTTACTTTAATCATCTCATCAAATAAAGTTTTATAGAATTGAATTTACACTTTATTATTTTTTTAGGATTCTATTATAAACGGCTCTAATGATTTTGATTACATTTGGTAAATTGATGTACAAAAAAATTATCTTTAATATCATCTGCTAGGTCTTATACCTTATTGAAATTGTTGACAAGCCTTGACCCATTCGAGTGAGTGCAATGCATTTCCGAACCAAAATGACCGACTGTACACCGGGTTTGCAATAATCTTGATTTGCTATTATCAGTCTGTATGGAAGAAGCTGCCGTTAGAACAAGACTGGCATAAAAAAAAATTATCCTAGAAGTGTGTAAAAAAAAAAACAAAAAATTTTTGTTGGTTTCAATTTTTTCCGATTGTTTCAACGGTTATTATTCTGTACTGCTTTACTGTTCAACAGGTATTTATATATATACTGTTGAAGGTAGGTTCTGTTTTAAGTTGCAAATGTGAACGAAAGAAGGAAGAAAAGTGTTTTATAAAAGGTTTAAATCTAGGAAAAAATTATTTAGAAAAGGTTATATGGGACAAAGGCAATTAGCCTGCATATTTAAGATTTGAAAAAGAAAATAACATCAATATGAAGGTATCCTTGAGAATGGTCTGAGGGTCGAAACGTTGGAAAAGTTGTAAAGAATAAAGTTAAGAGAAAAAACGGATCAAATTTGTTTTAAATTAAGAATAAACTAAACCACTCTCAAACAAGAATATATAAAATAATTAATAAAATAAGGATTTCATGTTACCCTATTTTTGGAATAAATATTGTTCTATTCCATGATGTGTTTTTATTTCATTTTATATTGCACTCCTGGGCCCGGCTTCATAATGAATGCTAATAGTATTGGTCAATGGTACAAGTATAGAAACAACGTGGTTATTACACTAATACTTGTATTTTTTCATAATCTATTAGTGATATTGCAGGAGTTAAAAAGTACTGAAGTAGGAGTTACTATTATACAAGTTAGTGTAATTGTATTAAGTTAAATCGACAAGACTAATAGTGTTAGTTTGTACTTTATTGCACATGCGTCTTGCAATCATCTTTTTGTATTAAGGGGCTTACAAAGTGACTAATTTCTATTACAATGATGTTTTTTAATTTAAAAAAATGGCCAATAAAAAGCAAAAAGAAATTTTGAATTCTAGGGATGGTCTCCAAAAATATGTGCTGTCTCGAATGGGTTAAATGACGAATTTTGAAAAAAATAATTCCTTTAAAGTACGTCTATTTTTATATATTTGACATAAATAACTGTTTCTCATTGTTAGCAATAATAAAAAAAATAGGTAAAACTAAAGAATTTAATAAATAATTATAGCCAATAACGCAGGATCTCTTCTTATGGCGTTCATACGTACGGTGTTTCATCATTGGTTTAACCGTTATATTCTTTGCTGAAACTAAGTTGATTTTTTTGCACCTCGAGGAACCCTAAAGTATGAATTTTCATTTTAATTTAAAGTTGCGTTATGGGCTTACCACACCAGATATTTCTCAATTTTATTAAATGTTTTTAAAGTATGAATACGATCTGGTTCAGCGTGTTTCAATATATGTGTTCTATTTTACAATATATCCCTAACTTACTTAGGTATTTATATAATTACTTAGGTTATTAGGTACCTATGTTGAGTCATCACCAGCTAAATACTGCGCATTCTATACCGCAAACTCAAATGTCGGATTTCGCTAAGTCACTTCTTAAATTACTAACGAATTTATTACAAAAATCACTTTCTTTTTAATTTGTAGCTAACTGAAAGCTATATCCCATGCTTTCAGTTAGCTACAAATTAAAAAGAAAGTTACATTATTTTATAGTAGCTATGACGTTATCCTGGTTTCTTCAAGTGTTCTCTCAATATATTCTAAGAGAATAAAACCACGAATAAATTAATAAATGAGACATAATATTTATTCTGTCTTCTGATAATAACATAATGGTTCTGTAATTTCTTTAGTTTAATCTGTTTAGTTAATTTGCATATAATTACATTGTTTTGTTTTAAATAGCATTCAAAGGATTTTTATTTACATAATCTCTTGTACTAATAATTAAAGCAATTGAGAGTGAATGTTTTCATAATAATTAATGTTTTACTTTTTTTTTTAGGTGAGTAACTGATTTTGTAAAATCTTCAACTTCCCTGGACAAAAATGCAAGGTAAAACAATTTTCAATTGATTCATTGATTAACCATATTAGTGGTGAAGCTAAAAAGTAGGTCTCTTTCTGTATGGGTATTATATATTCTCTGCCCTGTATCTTCAAAGTTACCAGGTTACCAATACCTATAAGTTACCAACCGAAAATTGAGGATTAACTATTGCCAGCACTGTATAACCTTCCTTTTTTTGCCTTAAAGTATAACCAGTATAACATGCCTTCCTTTTTTTTCCTATCTCATAATTTTTTATTTACAATCGATATAAGACTTATACCTGAAACCTAAATCTAAATATATATACATACAACTTGGCCCTTTCTTTGCCACATGGCATTATAAGGCGGGGGTATTAGGAGTATTCATGATCTTTAGTTAAACGTGTTGAAGCAATTAATGACGATGAACTTAGCTTACTATGGAAGAAAACCCTTAATAAACAGCTTCAAGGACTTGCAGCCCAACTAAATAAGATTTTAGCAACAATTTCTCGGCACTCGAAGACCATTGTTAAAGTCGATCTCTGTGTACCTCGTAAACTTGATCAGCGGCAGCAGCTGAAAGTGAGACATGCGTTTCACTGCTTACTAGGCAAAAAAAAAAAAAAAAAAAGGACAATTCGGAAAGGACAATCACGTGTGATGAAAAGACTGCATGAAGACAGGCGTCGGTCAGGTCTGTGGTAAAATGTCGGTGATAACCCGGGACACATGCCAATACCAAATTTGCATAGAGACAATTATTGGTTTCTGTGTGGTGGTCAATGGTAAGAATAATTTGTCCTGTTTACTCAGAGGTAAAAAAAAATCATCTGGTCGAAACGTCGGTTACTAAATAAATAGTTTTTATATTATTTATGTCTTTTTTTACCGCCTCCAGGGCCATCTTCTTACAACTAAAATTTAAATAAATAAATATTCTGTTGAGAGAGAGTGATGAACAGATCTTTAATAAATAATAAGAATTATTTCGAGTTAGCTAACCAGAGGCCATAAACTTTGTATCTTATAAAAGAATATAAAGGCCTTTTTGTCTTATCCAAGAATATTATAATAAATGGTTATAAGTATTAAAAGAAATGACCAAAGATGGAGAGGCAATGAGAGAGAGGGATTAAAACCGTTCTTAAAGCGGGACTCCCTAACAAGTATTCAGTAAAATGAGACTGATCTTAAAAAATTAACTTCTATAGTTATATAAGTTGTAAAATAAACATCCCCCATAACAATATTTATATATTTGTACAGATAGGAACAGTTCAATATTTCTGATGTGAATAAGAGAATGTAGTTTATTTATTATATGTTACAATAGGAAATAACATGATACAATGATTGCAAACTATGGACTGATTACATCAACAGTAGCCGTGAACTTTAAAGAACGTATTACTGTTGCTAAACTGTTATAAAAATTGTATTTGCAAGGATTCCGCGTAGTTCACGGTATAACAACTATTTGAAGGGAAGATGTCATTGAAAAGCAACTTCCATATTTGTCAAGTAATTTTTACTCATAATGTCATACCTATAAATTGTTGAGTAGTGCGGCCGAGTTCGTGATTTGAAGTCATTTCCTGGTTCTAGTTAATTCTATATTTTATTCAAAATAAAATATATTCTATATATACTTGATATTTATTTTGTGATAAATTAGACTTTTGAAGTGTTGAACTGTCTATAAGGGCTCTCGACTTTGTGTAGATACTTAACTATATTGCTGATGCACTATGCATGCTGATCAGTGTAACGTATATTATTTAAAATTTAAAAAAGAGAGTCAGAACTGGCTAATAGTGATTGTTTTTAAATGTAAAATCTAGCTTTATTAAGTATCTACTATAGATACTTGGCCCCCTAACTTAACATTGTGGAAAACATAAGCGGAATTTGTCTGGTTCAATGTTGAGCAATAAGGTGTTCAACTAAAATATACAAAGCAACAACCGCAGTGCAGTAATCGGGAGGTAGTTACAACAAGTACAAATATTGATAATTTTTCCTTCCTTGCATTACTGTTGGAATCAACTTAAGCTCTAATAGGAAATGTATCAGATGCTATATTTTTATTAGGGTCCCTTATTTGTTTTTTGATGAAATAAATTTACTATCGATTTTAAGATCGTCCGCTAGCATATGGATTTATTTTAAATATGCGGATTTCTAACATATTCCGGGCTCTAATATGCAATTAATCTGAAAAGTTGAAATAAAATCTGTACGTGAGTGCGTGATTTTAAAATTGATAGAATTTTTGTTTTCTGGTACTCTAAAAACAAAGTTTAATGCAGTATAATACTACTACTACTAATAATAATACTTTATTTATTCTGGGACGAGTCCCTTTAGAATAATACAGAGAAATCAATAGATGAGGGTTGAGGAGCCTCAGAAATACTTAAGCAAAAAATACAAAGAAATATAAACAGTCACTATAAAAAAATAATTATAGGTTACTTTCTCATTTTTATCAGTTGAACAATAAAAAAAAAAAATGAATAAAGAGAAAAGAAAACGATGTAAAATTAATTAAGAATGATATAATAGTTTACATACATATTTACAATTATATTAATTTACAATTTTATAGGGTCTGAATGGATAGGAAATGATTGAACAGGCGGGATTTAAAGGTAGGGAGGGTATTGGAGCGATGGATGTTGGAAGGGATGGAGTTCCATAAGGATGAGGCTCGGATAATAAACAATCTATCGAAAGCAGCGGTTCGGTGGGCCCTTGTGTATAAATCTGAAGAACGGGTATTGCGGGAACAGAGGATTTGAATTGAAGGAGCTCGGAGATGTATGATGGATGGCGGGATAAGATGACTTGGAAGATGAAGGAAGCCAGGAAATACTTACGACGGTAGGAAAGATAAAGCCACTTCAACTCTGCATAAAAACGGGAAACAGAATCTTGGGATCCCGAAGATCTTATAAAATAGTGAACTTGGTTAAGATCTGATGCCCAATTACATTGGAAAAGCAGTTTTTTTTTTTTTTTTTAATTTTTTATTAAAATAGCCAAATGGCAACTCTAAGATCATAGACCCCACAGTGGAGCGGTCCCTCACCGTTCTTTTACCCCCTGGCCAGCGGTTCCTGGGCCAACATAGTGAACCCGTCATCAGCGGACTCAGCCCACTCCCTGATAATACCTGGCATAGGGAGTGCCAAGTTGTATCATTATATATTTAGATTTTAGATATAAGTCTTGTATATATTCTTTTTAATTTGTTTATAAAATTTTAGGTCATAGAAAAAATATATCATAGACTCTTTTTAGAAATAAATTAATAAAATCAAATCTGAATTGATGCACTTGTGCATACTAAGAATGGTCTGACGGTGATACCATAGTCGTTAAACAGAATTTAAATAACTTTAAGTATTACCGTGTCAAAAATGCCATTTCATTATGATATCAATAAGATTTTGGTTACTGTTGTGAAGTTTTATTATTCAAAGCCTTGTAGGAAGGAGTAGAATGGAAAGTGTAGACTGCCAAGAAAAGTGAAGCCAAAAAGGCTGCCTTATGATAATCGCAGGAGAAGGAGCACGGCAAACCTTAGTTCCGAGGGCCTAATGAACTAATTAATATCATCCAGAGGTGTTTCAACTATTGTTCGATTTTCGTAGAAAGCAAAAAAATTGCTTTCCATTTATATGGGAGAAAAAACAGGAATGATAAAATACTCAGTAGAGTTACAGTTAAAGATTTTCAGGGTTAATTACTTTCTCGATAACAAATATTCGTAAATATCTTTCCAAAAACTAAAAGAGTAATGTGTTTTCATTAAACAGTGGCCCGTACTGCTGAATAAGGTCGTTAAAAAGCATTGGGCACTATGACATTACTTTGCTAGAATTACCCTGAACGGTATGGCTTGTGTATGAATATAGTATATGAAATAATAAGTAAGAGGTTTAATAAATTTTAATAAGAGTTTGGATAAGGATATAGATCTTAGAGTTTGCTTTAAGACTTTATGATCAAACAGTTTTATTGCCATCTAGATCAGTTTTATGACAGATTGTTTATCAAATAAATTGAAATATTTAGAAAATGACGAATACTTCTCGACCATTTCTATCCAGTTAGTGTATCCTATATGATGAAGGAATAATATGAGGAACTGTATTTGTTCTTAACAGGTTTCGAGTGTATGGATTGTAAGTAAACTAGTCAATAATTTTTTTTTAGTTTAGTTGCATTGAAAGATTTAGTTCTCATTTTTGTAAAATCTTTAAGCATTCATATTTAGTCGTGGTGTGTACCCTTAATCATTTGCTACCACTTTGATAATGATTTACGGAGGTTTCTCGATTTCATGGGAGAAAATATTGAAATGAAACTTGAATTCTTTATTAAGTCTTCGGGACCTCTTGGTGTTCTCATGTTTCCCAACTCTACGGCAAGTTAAAGTAGCTCTTTCCCTTTAACTATTGGCTCAGATCTTGCCTATCTTGAAACCAGCATCCTTCCTATATCCACAGTCTCCTGTAATTCAAATCCTCAATCCTCACAAATGAATTACGATTACCTTCAATTTGAATTCTACCAGACACCGGTACGTCTAATAGCTCCTGAGGTATTGTTTTTCAAAATTGTCTTCTGAACAAGGAGAATTCAACATTTTTTGAATTTATTCATACAAATATCATGGAGACTGCTTCTTCTACGAAGAAAATTATTGTAAACTGCATTATGGTGTATTCAACTAGCTTTAATTTGCGTGCTAATATACATTCAAAATTCTTCAAGTCAAATAGTTAAAACTAATAGAAAAAACTTTTTTTTCAAAAATCAGTAAATTATCCAAATCATGAAAAATCGAGATTATAGAGATCTATTTTGGTTGTATGTTTCAGATACTATTAGTCTGTCATATTTAAATATCCCATCCGACGCCATTTTTTATTCTGGTGGCTTTAAGGCTCCATACGTTTAATTTTTTTTTTAACTCATATTCAAGAACGTAACAGATTGAAATAAATGTGGAAAAACTGAAATATTTTGTGAAAAATAACTAACATTTTTCTGTAAGGGCTCCCTGACTACGTTATATATTGTTATATCGTTATCTGTGTATAGATCTAACTCTGGAAACATTGATTTAATTAATTTTTATATAATAATTTTTTAATTATAGTAATTAGGCATGGTAAAACCTGGAATATAGCCAAAGAATCAGCAATACAATTGTACCGAGTAAACAATATATTTAAGGGCGCTGCAGATGTCTTGTCAGAACTACCCATATAATTAATAAAGGTAAAGTCTGTAAAATCTAAAAGTGATGTCGCGATGGTTTTGGGGATTGTGTGATATTTTCACAAAGCTGCAAAATCATTAACTGCCAAAAAAAGTACTTTAGATCGGAAAGTTCTTGGTTTTCGGAGTTCTCTTTCTGACAGCTAAATGTCTATATCCTATTTAAAAGAAAGGGTTCGGTTTCTTATTCTGTCAAATATGAAACATCCGGCTCTGTAAAATTGTTATCAACATGTCACAAACGTTTCCAATACAAACAAGATTAGTTTGTGGCTTATTGTATACCATCCTGGATAGCCAGTGACGAAACCCTTGATCTGGATGACAAGACAAACACGACTGACGTCCAAATATTAGTGTATTTGTGTACGCGTCTTTAAGCTTAACATTTAAAAAATAATCGGTAGATTGTTGATCGTAAGGAATATTTAAAAGGAACATGGTCCGAGCCCAGTTAGAATAACTCAAATAGAAAAAAAAAAATTTATTGTGAGCCAACGTTTGCAAGGTTTCATCAGTACTAAAAAAGATATAAACAACTAAAATAGTGCAACGAAGTAAGGCAATAGATAACATGCAATAAAAGTAAATTAAGGTAACCACACTTTAATTTTCTATGTTATCATTTAAAATGTGTGAACGAAGTAAATAAAAGGAAATAAATTTAATTTAATTTACTTTGTTCATTGTTATATAAACTTTCACATATTTTAAAACACTTTTAACCATAACTTAGTTACTAATACTTTTATTTCATGTTATATATCCTCTTATTTTGTTACATAATTTTAGTTGTTTGTATCGTTTTTAGCCTTGCGAAATGGGGCAAAACGTTTGCTTACAATAGATACTTGTTTTACTATTTAAGTTATTCTGACCACACCAAGACATTTTCCACTCGTATTTAAAAACCAATTTTACCTTTGAAAGTAACTCCTTCAAAAGGTGGTTATCATTAACTGTCACTATTGCCCATCCTTGGGCCTTTAGTTCTTTAACTTTTAGGAACTCGACCATTAAAAGCCCCAGAAACGAGCTTTATTTCAAAGTTTGGGTCAGTAATGTAATAAGCATAATGTCAAATAGATATCTAATCTGATGCGTACGTAGGATGTGAAAAAGATTTTAGGAGCTTAGTTTTTTTCTTAATTCATACTTCAAGAGATTACAAGGGATAAATAAAAAATATTATTGATTTTACTGTAATAATTGAAAGGCTCTTTAGAAAAAGGTTAAATGATTTTTTGGTGCAAAAGTGGTTCTTTTCCTCTTAATCTGACTGCTTCTGAATTAAGCCTGCTGTTTTGGCTTCACTTATCCTGGCAGCTTACTTCTTCCAAGTAACTAGCAACTGAGAGATGATTTACTCTTAACCAACAATATTATGGGCCAAAACTGGAAAATACGGATTGGGAATTCTGTCACATTTGTTCAACATTTATCGGAAAATTTATATATTTTTAAATATTTAAATTTTACAAACTGTATTTTCTTTTTAAAAATTAAAATAAAGTAGTGTTTTATTGATTTTTATTTTACACGTTTTGGAGGTTATACTTTCCTCTCTTCAGATTCTGCAAATTAACAATATTATTTAAATTTAATATTCAAAAATTGTAAAATTCTAAAGGTCATTAAAGGAAGTAATGAAGTTATTTTTAGTGTAATACATGCCTTGCAATGCAATATTACACGGCTGTACACTCTATTGAGTGGATTCATAGTTACTTTTATTTTGTTATTCAGCCCAGGTCGTTAGTTATTCTGCTAGTTACTCATTTATCTTTTCGAGACTTTTTATACCCTTTATCTATGTTGGGATGTTCGAATCTGTTTCATCGTCTGGGACGCAACCGCCTTAAGACGGAGATATTTGAGTGGATAAAACTGTAAAATGTGACAAAATAGCTGGGACCGTTAGCGGGAGGTAACTGGGGAGCCATTAGTTGCAGCGCCTCAGGGAACGAGTTTCCGAGAGCACTCGTTAATGGCCGGCTCTGCTAGGTGTCATCCTGGGGGTAACGATCCTCGGGCTATTTAGTTACATTCAAATGTTTTTATTTGAATATCACAAGTGAGCTATATAGGTTAATAGGTTACGTTGTTGTAGCCGGAATGATTAAAAAATAACCTTGTAAAAAAGTCTTCCTTAATGCTTCTTTGGTATTAATAACAACGTAGCTGAAGTAGCAAATGCTACGGAACCCGTGCCTAGTGCAGAAATTGTTATACAATATTTTAAAAAAACTTATTGTAAAATACTGCAATTTTAAGTTATTAGTTTTTGGTTTATATTTATTGAAACTTTAATCGAGCTCATTTTAAGCTTATTAGCGATTTAGTTCTACAACGCTTAGCTTTGCAGATAAAGAAATTAAAAAAAAAAAATCAATGATATTGTAGGAAGATAGTCCGGGTGGTCAATAAAAGTATAAAAATAGTAAAAGAAAACTATTTATTGTTAAACAACATTTAACCCCACTTTGCAGAGCTTCGTGAGGGCAAATGAAAAAACCAGACATACTCCAGTATTGTCCTAGCTTCTACACCTCACTCCCTGATGAAGACCTGAAACTCAGGTCGAAACGTCGGCATAAAATAAATAAATATTGTTTTGTTTATCTATGTTGTTCTTTGCTGACCGCACCCCCCGACAAACCTCTCCAATCAGTAATCTACGGTCAACTATCTACACCTCATTAAATATACATTTAGGTGGACTATAAACTAGTTTCTGATAAATACAACCAGGTTTGATAAAGTTCTAAATACAGATCTGGATTAATAAATTGTAGAAGAATGCTCCATTGAAATAGTTAAAAATATGGCAAATAGGTAGGTGTAAAAGGTAGAACAGATAGGTGAAGTAAATATGGCAAGGGTGTGGTATAGTAATATGTAAAAAGGAGAATATTAAGAAAATTAATTATAATAACCAATAAACATAGGGGGAACTACCTGCCTGATTGAAGAAAAGATGACAAAGTGAGGAAAGAAAGGAAGGGAGGGTCAGGTAATGCCCCCACTTCCTCAGTTAACCCTTAGGAAGAGTAAGATTTTTTATAATTTATAGACAGGTTTAAAGATTTTTTATATTTTGATACCTTTATTGACTGCCACTCGGCCTAAGGTCCTACAATCTACTTCATACGGTCAACTATCTTCTTCCAATACCAGTAATATTGTTTTTATATTATACATTTGTGTCTAAAATTATTATTATGCAGCCTCAAAACATCACATCATCTCACAAGCACGTGGGGCTTCAGTCGTTTTTATTTGCTTCCTAGGGAAATAACATTACCTTTTTTATTTCTTCTGCAACCGTAAATATTTGAAGTTTGGTATACACCACTAAACGTTATTCTAATTTGTTGCCAAAAATCAACACAAAAGCAATAATTCAGGCAAGCTTGTAATCATCAATCCGTACGTTTAGCTCATGGTTACTAATGAGTTACCACAATGGGACGCATCATAAGAAAGTCATAAGATAAACAATGATTGTTTAACTTTTTATTTTATAAGGAAGCAAAGACGTGCAGAAATTAACCATTCAACATAAACAAACATAGGCGTCATCTTACTAAGAAATGAGATTCGCGGAATCTCCGAGTTGCAGAGCCTTCCGATCCACGAATTCTAATTAACAATTCATACAGTCATAATTTACATTTCGAGTTATTGAGTCTCATTTTCCAGTTAGGGAGTTCAATTTTATAAATGCATTGGAGATCTGAGTTCACTTCGAAGTTTCAAGTTTACGATTAACCCGATAAGTTGAATCTTTGGTTCATAGATTTTTGATTATTTACCAAAAACCTGATATGAAAATATGGATAGTCTGCATAATCTGCCTCAATCTTACAAAATCCTAATCACTTTGTTATTATCTAACGTTTGAGAAAATAAATATTTGTTTTGGATTATAAAATGACCTCTCCATAATATTCTCAAGCTTAGGTTTTAATTTTTTTTTGTGCAGTTTAGATACACTGTCCCTAAGTTATTTCTTTAATATTTTTCCTGGATGGAAATTCCGAATGTAAATGAATCCAAAGGTTCATGACTATATAATTGCACGCTATTATATGGTATTACGCTTCAATTTTGCCTTCCCCAATATTTCGCCTTTAAGGCTAAATGTACCCTTCCTGGGACGCACCAGAATTTACTTTTCTATTTACTCTTGAACGGATGGTCCGATTTCGGACCTGTAAAGTGCAGTTTATGTTTTTCTAAAATAGAAGTTACTGAAATTAGGTTAAAAAAGCACAAATCCAATAATAAGGAAAATAAGATGCAAAAATATGAGTTAACGATAAATTTTTAAAA
>NW_027111616.1:135102-180409 GCF_000696795.3 Halyomorpha halys
AATTACAACAAAAATTAATGAAACAATTTCAGTAACTTCTATGGGGTTCTAGATGGTAAATCCGTTTACAGATGGGAAATTTATTATTCCGTATTCAAATGAGAAAAAAAGTAAATTTCCCCCGAAAGTGCAGCCATCTCTTGAAAAAAAATCTTACTAAAAATCGGTACATTTAGCCTTAAGGATTTTCCTCCTGAGTCACGGGTGAATAGCAACTTGAGGTAGTCGATTCCGAGAATTCAGGTGACGCCTTTTCTAGATTGCGGGATTGCTGGTGATCTTATCGCTTCGAGTTTCTCGCTGCAATCATTTCTTTAAGAGAGTTAGTAGAAAGGAAGAGTTGATACCTGGAACCGCCTTAATTTAATACGAATGCGTTTTAAATTTATTCCAGGCCCTAAGGAAATAGGGTCAAAATTATTCCAGCATACTATTTTTTTTTCTTTAGTTTTTTCACAATGCGTATTTGGGTTTATTTAACGTATTATGTATCAAATAAGTAATTTTAAATATTGTAAAAAATTATATTTACGACATTAGTCTACCATACGCAAGTTTATAAATGCTCTATGAAAGATTAAGCCATGTCTTCATCGTCTCTGAGTTTTGAAAACACTTCTTCGACATCAACGGTAAAAGTATACGTAGAATTGTGTGATTCATTAAAAAAAAAAATGTCATGAATTATTATAGAAACTCGACAGTATTTCTCGAAGAGGAACGTGCACAATTCAGGGAGAGAAATTGCTTGCCAGATCAGGTATTACCTAGGACCTCAGTCATCGGCTGTACCGTTATGGCAAGGGATTCCATTTTTAGCTGTTTACCTAGAGGTACCTGAGTTCTTGGTTTCTTCTGTTCAAACAGGAGCTAGGTTAGCTGTCGTTCAATTTACCTATTTGCTCAAAAATGTATATTATTTTAAGTATGTCTGATCTTTTTTTTTTGCTTGACAAACTTCGATTAGTAGTTTCAGATTTAAGTTATTTGGATTGACGGGTGTTTCGGAAATGAAATCAATGAGTCGATTCTCCTGAATCAATCGTACTCTCAAGTAATTGACGAACCTTTATACAGGACAGTCTAAGAAGTGAGAGTGGGAGATGTTTTGATTTTTTTTATAGGTATAAAAAAAAATCAAAATATCGGCATAACGTTGTAAAATCATTATTTTAAGTCAGATTAAAAAAAAAATAAAGTAGTTTGACTACTTTATTAGTGTACTAGACAAAGAATAACTGGACGATAACAGTTTATCAATAAGTGTTTAAGGCCTTTAAGGAAAGGAATAAATATTCTAGGAACAATGTTAAATAAAATATGAAGTAGGATTGTTGTTGATTTTATTATTGATTAACTTTAATTATTAATGAGATGTAGATAGTTGACCGTAGATTAATGCTTGAAGAAGTTTATCGGGGGGTGCGGTCAGCAAAGAACAACATAAATAAACAAAATAAGGCATAAAATAAATAAATATTGTTTTGTTTATTTATGTTGTTCTTTGCTGACCGCACCCCCCGATAAACTTCTTCAAACTTTAATTATTGTTGGTAAAAGCATTTAAAAGCAACATTTCATAAAAAATGTACCTGAAAAACCAGTAGTTAGTGAATTTATTGTAGGAAATCTATATCTCAGATGTTTATTAGCACTCAAATTAAAGATAGTGTAATGGACTATAAAGTAGTTTATGATATTTATCTTCGTAGGAGTAATAGTTTTCATGATATTACCTTAACATGTATTTCATTTACCTAAAGTAGTTGTGTTATCTTATTATGTACCGCTACCCGGACCAACTTCCTATAACGAATTATAAATTGAATTTAAGTTCCCTTGATATTTTTTCCATGCTTAATGTAGGTCTCATGCTGTCTGTACTTTTGAACAGAAGAGAGTTAATAGAAAAAAAGAAAAAGAAAAAAAAGAACCAAAGCCTGGACAATAGAGAAACATTTCTACATTCTCTGTGAAACTTCTCCATTATTTTTCTGTATCCAGTGTTTTCATGCGGTGTTGAAAATTCGCAAGTTGTCTTGTACGGAAGGCTCCCCGGTGAGGAAGCCAACCTTTCCTTTCATCCTTTCGCCAAAGATGGGCCGATCCCTGAAGAATGGTCTTATAGAAAGTGCAGCAGGTTTTACTGGTAAAAAAAAGTGGAACGAGAGAAGATGTGTGAGAAGAATAATTATACATTCCTTCTTCATCTGTTCGCTAATTTTTTTTTTATCCCACTGTATTCATGAGTGAGATTGGGGGAAATCTGTGTTTATTGTTTTGTGCTAATTTACGTAGAATTGTTGAAAGTCAATTAATGTTCCTTAGTATTCTAAAAATTGTTGCTTTTATAAATTACAAACCTGTCTTAATTATTATTTCTATAATATAATTTTATAGTCTTTCCGCTTTCACGGGTAATCGGATTGATAAATCATTTACTTTATTTCTTAATTTAGTCTTTTCTTAAGGGGTTGGTCTATTGTTTTTTATTTTTAGTAAGATGAAGGTTTTTCAACTCAGCGCAGTGTTCAGCTTAATTGAATTTCTTGTTTTTATGTTTTTATTATCTGCCTTTAACATTATTTTTATTAAGAGGTTTGAGGACCTTAAATTTGCATTGTGCAATCATTTGACCACTATGAAATAGTTATGAATGCTAGTGGTGTGTTATGATGGTTCATTCATTGTAGTGCACGTGGCGAAAGTTTTGACAGAGAAAATTTTTGTGCTAACTTTTGACGAGTCCCCAAACAATTTCGAACATTTCAGAAAATGTTTAAATGGTCCACAAAATCTGGAATACCTCTTTTTTGCGAAATATTTCTTCTCACACTGGCAAAATATTTAAAGATGTCATTTTTGTACAAATTTTTTCCAGTGTGTGGGCCCCTTAAATCTTCTGGACTAGACAAAATGCTTCAATCTCCAAACTGTCTATCAAATAATAGAGACTATGAATTCTGCGGTGAAGTCGAGGAGTAATTTTTTTTCTCAGTGTTTTGCACGTTTTAAAGATTTTCGTTCTGATTCACCAGTTGATTGGAGCTCGAGGTGGTCTTTCTTAGAATACAGGTGACGCCTTCCACTGATATCAGGATCACTAGTATCTTAATGTTTGGTGTTTCCTTGTTGTTAATGACATTTTTCGTTTGTTGACGACAGCTAGTGGAAATGAAGAATTGATCTCTGAAATTCCTAGAATTTAATAGGAATGTAGTGTAAAATTTATTTTATATTTATCTCGTGTTAATGAAATGTAACAGTAAAGAGTTAAGTTTATTCCAACATATAGTTTTTTTTTTTGCTTACACTTACTGTAATTTCATAGGAATCTTGAATGTTGTTTTTCAATATACTGAAAACCTACAATACTAAATACCTATAATTTTCGAAATTTCAACTTAAAACTGCTTATTCCATACTTTAATTACATTTAACAAACTTTTGAATGAATTTATTTTAAAAATTGATTATGTTTTAATAGCTCGATTATGATTTTTTTAATCTCTGTTTACTATTTAGTATAATTAATTAATTATTATATAATAGATAATTAATATCAGTTCATTTTAATTAGTTAATTTATAATCTGTAAGGTATACCATAAGCAATTATTTCTCGTTTGACGGTCCATTATGGTTAGTTTTAGTTTAAAATATAAAAGATTGTTTTTTGTTGGTGAACAACATTTGTTTAGAAATTTTTTTAAATAAAATTCATATTTCTTAAATTTGGCCATAATACAGTCAATGTAGAAATGAGTGCAAGCTGATTTACTAAAGGACTTTATCATCACACATCTTATCAGCGTTTACTTTTTTTTAAATGTTTCAATTCATATAAATTTCAGAGCTATTTTAACCTTTTGTATTATTTTTCGTTTGAATGTATGCCCAACTGCAATTTATTTCATTTAGAAGAAGATAAAATTATCTTTGATGTGGCCTGTTTTATTTTAACCTATTTAGTGTGATTGTTTTGTTTTTTCTTTGGTTATTTCTGTTGCTAATAGATAACGCTAGAAACCTAAACAAGCAGATGTTGCTATCTGGATCTGTGCGAGCATTATTAAAATTAATTAAGATTTAATTTATGTTATGTTGTTAATAACACCAAATTCTAAAAATCTAAACTTTTATTATTACAGGAAATGATTTTTCTTTAGTGCTATGAGTGCTAATAATTTCTGTATTATACTATCAACGATTTTTGGTATCGGTATATTTAACGACTACAAGGCGTATATCTGCTGATATTGGATCTTCGGATCTACGTATTTTTTATTAAATATAAAAAATCTTCCTTTCTAGAGTGCAAAACGGATTAGTTAAGAAAATTGACAATTGAATTTATGTTACACATCATAATGTTATATTTTTTTTAAGGTTATGAATCAGAGCATAGTTTATTGTTGAAATGTTATATTAAATGATATACATTTACAATACTGCTTTTTAAAACAAAATGCAGTTAATTATTTTCTTTTTAGTTTTATTTTGTAAATTATGTTAGAAAGAATTTTTAATTTTTTTTTATTTAGTTATTTTTTAATGTCGAATACCTTTTAAATGATTTATTATTTCTTTTTAATTAAAACTTACCCGTTCTATCTTGAAGGTTCTAGGAGTATTAATGGTCCTGCGTAGTGACTTTAACGATGGTACATGAAAGGTGTGCTGTTCCGTTGTCCTCGTTTAAAATTCATTCTTATACATTTAACGTGCTATTAAAATTTAAAATACTTTAAATACATATTATTAAAAAATAATTTCTTTTTTATTCTATAAATTCTTTTAATTTAATAAATTGAAAGTTCTCAATAATAACTAAGCTTAAATTATTAACATTTTAAAAGTGGATTATTCAATGAAATGTTTCAGAGAGAAAATGGGGAATGAGCAATAAACAATTTTGTCCGTAGATAACGGTTTTTTAAATTTATGAATTAATACAATTGAGTCATTTTAATTGAATATGTTAACATTAAAATATTGAGAAACCTTGTTCCGGATTTTTTTTTCTCTCTCTTACTCAAAATATCGCTAGATATAGCTCTACGACAACATTATATTTTGGATGCCCTTGAAAGTCGAATCAAAATCATTTTTTTTATTAATGTTGTCTCTATTTCTGGTATCTATAATTTTTTTTTGGTACCATAGGCTATTGACACATTGTTGTTTTACAGAAATTATTGCTTTTGATTACCTCGAGAAGGTGATCCAACCTCACGGTGGGCTACCCCTAGATTCATAAACAGTCCCTTCAGTGGTTAATTCGAACATAGTGAAAAATCGGTCTAGATCCGCAGATTATGGTTGATCAGAATGAGCGTGTGCACGAGAACTTATATTACAGAAATAGATAGTTCATGGGCCAGACCTCCGGACGGCATTTTAACATCCTTGAAAAGAAAAATGATTCATTATGGTACAAGATATAGATAGAGCGCTCACAGCCGGGGGATGGAGAAGAATCTAGTTTTCCTGTGTAAGTGATCACCCATGTGCCAGTCGAAAAGAAAAATATACTCATACACTAGAAATATCGAAATATATCAATAGTAAACAACGGTCTTGATTCTGCTCTGTATAGAATTTAGTGTATATTTAGTCATCTTTTTTTTTTTTGACTCGATGGTGTATGAAAATTAGCGAAAAGTTCAATAATGATTTATTAACTCCTATTTGATAAACTAGTTGTTTTTTTTTAGAACCCTTAATTTACATTTCACGGATTAGATCATTAAAATAACATTCATTCCTATATATTGACGAATGATTGCTGAAGTAAGAACGACATTGAAGGTAAAAACTGCGTAGCTCGCGGTCTTGATAATATATTGTAATGCAATACTTAGTGGTTTGTTAGACAACCACAATTAACATTTTAAAAAAGGAAACTTTAATATTATGATTCATTAACCAAGTGTGGTCTC
This sequence comes from Halyomorpha halys, assembly GCF_000696795.3. Classification (NCBI taxonomy): domain Eukaryota; kingdom Metazoa; phylum Arthropoda; class Insecta; order Hemiptera; family Pentatomidae; genus Halyomorpha; species Halyomorpha halys. Next base: position 141,044 of record NW_027111616.1, read on the forward strand.
AATTCTTTAGAAAAACACTCTTTCCTGTTATTTTTCCTCATTTCATGGTTGTTTCATGTAAATGGAAATAATGTCTGAAACTCCCTGCGTAGTCTCACCTTTTCTTGTAGGATAATTGGGATTTAAACGGATTACGAAATATAGTATCTGTGAAACGTTATGTTTCGTTATTTAATTGGATTGACAGGGTTATTTGCTCATACTAGAGCATAAAGGACGCGTCGTCCTGAAGATACCAGTTAGACAACAATTTACAATATTTATTTGTACTGTCTGCCCTGCTGTATATCTCTACTCTTCCTAAACTCTATAATTTATGGAATTTTTATTTGATTTTCGCTGGGTCTTAACAGTGCCATGCTTTCTATTTTTTGAGGATATTGATAATTAACTAACCTTCTGAAGTTTTTCCCAACTTAGCTAATTCTGGAATTCCTGATGAAACGGGGTACGTTTTTTATAAACTTATTCTGATAGTAAATCCGAAATTTAAATCAAATTCTTGTCACTTTTTGATCCAACACGATGTAAGAATCCGTTATCATAATTTGGGTTTCCTAGGGCGGCCGATGAGATGTTATTCTCATGAATATTGAATTCTGAAATGCTTTTGTCCTTTAGTTAAATTGACTGCACAATTTGAGTACAGACTCGTCCAAAAGATTAACAAATTTTTTTTTTTTATAGCTATAATAATTATACTTATTGTGAATCTCTAAAACCGATTAAAGATAGGGTGAACAGGGAAGTACTATTTTTAAAACAACGGTTATACAAGGAGCTAATTGTTTCAGAATCACGCTCGACCGCCAGATTTTTCCCCAAGGGTACTCATTTTATGAGGCTAGGTGGATCCCAGGAGAGCTCTATAAACCACAGTGTTGACTCACGGCCACAACAACAGAATAAATAATTATCTGCTGCAGTCGGATTAAAATCCCGATCCTTACCTCTGTACCATCCGTCCCCAGTTTAGTAACTGTTGGAAGTACCAGTATTAGGCGGGCTTGAGAAGAACTGAAGAAGTTTGTACAATTAACGATGCCATTTGAAGATGTTATAAATGTTTTAAATTGGCCTACATGTTCACTCCCTAAAACCTCAACTATTTTTATTTGATTTTCGCAGGATCATAACAGTGGCATATGGTTTTAGCAAACCATATGCCACTGTTATGATTCTGTGAAAATCAATTAAAAATAGTTGAGATTTTAAGGCGGATGCACATGTTGGTCGCTCGCCACGAATCGAAGGCTTATACAAATGCTCGGTAAACAAAGAGCAGGCCATCCACATGTCAGTGTTATTCAGAGAGGCAAGCCTGGCGGACGTACAAGTGGTTCCAGTCATTGCACTGGGATTATATTATTTTATTACAAAAAAAAAAAAAAAGAAAATGAAAGAAAATTAAATATAAATAAATAAGATTAAATATAAAACTTATTATAAAATTTATAATAAATATTATAAAAGTACCAACAAACACCTTTAACCTCTTAACAGCTCTCAGTTAAAACTAAACAAAGAACAATGTTGGAGATGCTACACGAGCGCTCTCACGAACCCCTTTGATGTGTCCAAAAAATCGACTCTCGACGGATCGGCAACGAGCTTAGACCAACTCGTACAAGCCACCCATCCATATACTTGCGCATGTCTGAGTTCGCCAAGGCTTGGCCAACATGTAGAGGCCCTTTTAGAGAGTGAACCTGTAGGCCAATTTAAAACCTATATTTTTGTAACAACTATTGTGTCTTAGATACTGTTAGGGGCTTCAGATATGCAAGCCTCTTATTTTATTTCGTTTCTCAGATTGCCTCCAGAAAGAAGTTTGACTTCTTTCTATTTCAAGAATACTTTGGAGGATTAATAAAGACTTAAAATCGAAAATAGTTATGATCGTGGGCCTAACTAATGCCGTGGTAACCTAGGCAGTGGTAAGCCTCTGCTCTAAGGAGCAGTGTCCCCAAAGTGCCGCCACACTACCCGCCCAAGCCCATGCTAATTTCTCAAAATATTAAAAAAAAAACCGTGCCCGTGTAGGCGACATATTTCCGTGACAACGTATACTCTATGCTAATATTACATAAATATAAATTAAAATCAATCCAATGTTATATATTTGAAATAATAAACCAGTTCACATATTGAATTCAGATATTTATTTTTGCTTGGTTATACAAAATATTTATACAGTTATACTTAATTCTAAGACTTTATTTCCAATATTCTATTCATAATCGGACGGCATGACTCTCAGCATCTATAATCCTCTTACCCCCACCACCTCACTCTTACCCATCCCCACCACTACCTTCTCCGTTACGGGACACTTTTGCCTGCATGACTCTCAGCATCTATAATCCTCTTACCCCCACTACTACACTACTAATTACCTCCCCCACAATCTACTTCCGTTACGGGACACTTTTTCTAACATGGCATCCTGCAAAATGATTTATAAGACGTTGTCACGTCAAAAAATAAATGATGTAAAATTAAAATAGCAAATATACGATGCATTTTAGCATTTACTCTGTTTTTACATCTTTTCCTACGAATAAACCGCTGGCTTAGAAAGTCGGATAGAGTCGCAATATTTGATTATAAATACAAATACATTATTATAAACTATTAGTGCTGTTGAAAAATTCTCAAAAGTAAATAAAGTCGTTAATATTTTAAATATGAAAAGTTTTAAAGGATAAATACAATCGTAGGAACAATGGTATTAATTATATGATATATTATTAGTAGTCTTTCCGTTTGTAATCTTATTCATACTGTTTACCACGTACCATCCTCCATATTTCTTGTTTGTGATGACGTTTCCGTATACCACTCCCCCTCCTCTGAACTATGCAGTTCTGTGTTTGGTTTATTGTGGTATAGTATTGCCCCGCACCAACACGCAATTCGCTATGAGCTCAGGTATTGTCTTTTGATTTGTTTTACTGTAAAGATTTCCTTAGAAAAATTTAAAAATCCATGTGCCTAGAATTTCTTGACAATTTTTTAAAAACAAAATTCATTATAAGTTCAAGAGTTTTTGACGTTTATTGAATTTTATAAAGATTCATTCATTGTTTAATAAAAAAAACTTTTTAATAATGTCCGCCCTGTATGGGGAATAATTATCACATTAATATGCTCGATTCAACCTCCTTAAATTAAAAATTTTAATTATTTTTAACTTTTGCATTCCATTATGCATTGTGTAGTCTTCTGTCTCCCCTGAACATAAGGTCAATTATTTTACGCAACAAGTACTTTATAATGAGATGTAGATAGTTGACCGTAGATTAATGCTTGAAGAAGTTTATCGGGGGGTGCGGTCAGCAAAGAACAACATAAATAAACAAAACAATATTTATTTATTTTATGCCGACGTTTCGACCTGAGTTTCAGGTCTTCATCAGCTGCTTCCCGTCCCCTTTACACGCCACTATCCCTGATGAAGACCTGAAACTCAGGTCGAAACGTCGGCATAAAATAAATAAATATTGTTTTGTTTATCTATGTTGTTCTTTGCTGACCGCACCCCCCGATAAACTTCTTCAAGAACAAGTACTTTATTTTCGTGTGGAAGGATAATATGATTGAATGAGCTTGTAAATTCTTCTTTTCAGATTTCTGGAAGGTTGGAGGGAACCGAGTATTTGTCGAAATTCTTGTACTGTGACAGCAGTCATTTTCTTGCTTCATGTCTGGACCCTCTCATTCTCTAACTTTCTTTTCTCCTCTTCGAAAATTAACTTTATTCTTGAGACCCAGCTCTAAATAGAAAATAATGCTAAGACGTGCTCCCCAGTCTTGGATCCGCTGACCTCAATAGTTATCCTTCTCCAGTATTGGAAATGAGGCTCTCGATTTCTTCTAATATTTTATCCCGTTTACCGCCGAGCGGTATCCCTGATGGTAGTCAAGGTATGAAGGCCAGGGCTGTGCCCAATCCGTGGATATCGACTTTCCACCGCTCGATTCATCGAATCAACTAAGGTAATTGAAAGTAACCGCTCTAACAAAAAAAAAAAAGGATTAGCGACGAGAATAATCGATTTACCGTCAATCAGGCCCGATGAGGGAAAACTTGATTGATGGTTGAATTACTCTTTTCTCTTCTAATTGAATAGACATAATGATTCAGATTTTTTGTTTCCTTATTCTTAGTAATATCTTTATGCTTAACTGAATTTTACTCGATAGCGTTACTAAAGAAAAATAAACCGTTAGGATTAGCAAATCTTATGATAAAATATTGGTGAGAAAACTGCTATAATTTCATTTAAGTGGATTGGCTAACACAACATGAAAATAATTGAATGTCGTACCTGAGTAAATTGTTATAATTTTCTATGATCCTAAGTTACGACTAGAACCCGATTTTTACGTTCACTTAGGGAAATATGGAATATATATTGCAAGAGAAGTATTGACATCATGCAAAATTTTGGATTCGAGTCTTTGACAAGTCTTAAGGTCTCCTGAGCCCAAATAACCAAGTTTAACTTATGGCGTGTGTGTGACCAGCCTTGCTCAGAAATAAAAAGTCGTACTAAAAAATAAATGGCGTATTTAGGACATGTATAGGCCTGGGTTGTTACAGGAAAGTTTTCATTGCAATAGACTTGGTGTCCTTTATATAATCGATTTTTTTTTTAGGATTTTCTCAAAAACTGCCTAAACGATTTTGATTGAACTCGACAAATCAATGTACATTAAAGTGGTCTTTAATATCAGATTGGACTTATCTTCATTGAAATAGTTAGTATCTTCGGACTTGATGGATTAGAAATGACGAATTTCTAAAAAATCTTCCTCTAAGGTGCATTTAATTTTTTTTGAGAGAGAAAATATTGAAGAAAGAATAATACTTTAGCTCTCAAATATTTGAATGACAGATTTGTTTTCCTAAAGTTGAGATATTATTGGCAAAAAAAAAATTGAAAGTTTCTTTAAAATAATTGCAACACAATAATTCAAACTTATTCAAAAAGTTTCTAGAGTTCATTAACTACCATGGTTATGAAGTTATGTACGTGTCATGACAAAGATTATGTACGTGTACCAACGCAAGCTTTTTAATGTGTATGTATTGATAATTGCTATGTGTGTGGTATTATAATGGTGGTATTATAAAGCCTGGTACATTCCAAAAATTTGAATTTAAAAAAGAGGTAGAAAATAAAATTGTATAAAAACGTTTAATTTAACTGAGTTAGAATAAATAACATGTTTTTATACAATTTCATTTTCGATCTGTTTGTAAGATTCAGTGGTTTGGTTTATTTAATTCCAGGTTTGTTGTGGTTTTTCTTATTTATTTTGAGATGATAATTATCGAAGGAAGAATAATACTTCAGCTCTTAAGTATTTAAATGGAAAAATAAAAAAAGTTTTATTTTGTATAGCGGTTTAAAAACTAACGTTTATAAATACAAATACAGGTTTTACGTCTTTTAACCGACATATACTAAACTTCACAGGATTCAAGGGTTGTACAATTCAGATTGAAACATTAATCTGAGGTAGGCCATGTATCGCATATACAATTAGATGTAAAAATTTTAAAGAATATGGGTGTGCAGCATAAAAAAATAAATTGTCTACACATTTTAGCAGAAATTGAAATAAAGTGAACTAACGTAACTAGAAAATACGAGTCCAATGCATAACATTTTATTCCGTCTTCACACATTTTTTTTTATCTTAACAACCAATTTTACCTGTAAAAATAACGTTTTCACAAATTTTGTTTTCCTATAGTTAAGACATTATTGGCAAACGAAAATAAAAAGTTTCTTCAAAATGCTTTTACACATTAATTGAAAACTAATTAAAATGTTTGTAGATTTCATTAATTACCACGGTTGTTAAGTTGTCATGAGAAAGATTATGTACGTGTACCGACCCAAGCTTTTTAATATGCATATGTGATATTATAAAGCCTAGAACATTCTAAAAATTCCAATCTAAATCAAACAAGTAGAAAATAAAATTGTATAAAAACGGTGAATTTAACTGGGTTAGAATAAATAACATGTTTTTATACAATTTCATTTTCCACCTGTTTATATGATTCAGTGGTTTTGTTTTATTTAATTCCATTTTTTAAAATATATTGAAGGAAGAATAATAAATTATTTTTTATAGTATTGTAAAAATAAACATTTATGAAAGCTAAAGTAAGTTTTTCAACTTTTAACAGATAGAGTTTATCTTACAGGCTCCAAGGGTTGTAAAATTCAAATTTAAACGTAAATCTATGATAGGCTTCATATTTGGAATGTTATGGTACTACATACTAATCGCATTATAACTAGAAATCCAGAAAAAATAAAGTGGAAAACGACCACGACAATAATAAAATCTACTTTAGAAAATAAATGTGCAGAAGCTCGCGTGCCCCAGGTTCTACTTTTGTTAGGACTCCCCTTTGCAGCTATCTTAATGCCTGCTCCTGGTATTTAGTCAGTGGAGAAAACAGGTCATCTCGACCCTCTATCTTAATGTTTCTTTATCGGAGCTCTGGTATAAGTTCCGTTACAACTTCGCAAAGTACTATTCCCTGTAGCACAGTCCTACTTTCCTCTAAGTCTCATTTCAAACTGGTACTGTTGAGCTACATTTTCATTTATTGTTAAAATTATGACTGTCAGAATGAACTATCATTGAAGAAAATGCAAAATTTATATTTAGAACGTGATTTTTATTAATTTCGATGACTGAGGAGTGAGGTTGGCTAATAATTAAATGAGATTTTTTTTTTCATTCACTTATTTATTTTTATTCTTATTTTATTTTATTTTAGTACGAATGTGATCATTCATCACTATTACCTATTGTGGCAGATTGTAATATCTAACAATAAATAAAAAATATTAAAAAAAAAAAAAAATAAATAACACTGAGTGTTATCTGAATATACTAATATATTAATCTGAAGATCTTGCACGTGCTAATTAATTTTTGAAGCTAGCAGTGACACTTGAAAAATTCTATTTCCATAAGATTGAATTGTTGATGAATGTTTTAGGCCAAGAGGAGAAAAAAGTCAGTTATTTTACTCCAATTTTTTAATAAATTAATGAAAACTATGTATCATTACTAGTCAAAATTAATGAGTCTGAAAGTATAGTTAAGAGAAAATAAAAAATAGAGGCTATCATAAAAAGTTAAAAAAAAAATTATTGGGAGCTCCATATCGTTAAAACCACCTATAATACTAAAAAATCTAATACATCATTTTTAGTAGAGTAAATTTGCTGAAATATGAGCCTTGATAGAGCTTTTTACGTTTAATAGTTCGAGATACATTTTTTTTTTAAGTTACATTTCAAAACAAATGTACTGAAAAATATCATGAAAACTTCTAATCCTACGAAGATAAACGTCATCAACTACTTTATTGCACGTTAAACTAGATTTAATTTGAGTGCTAATAGATATTTCTACGTCTAATGGTTCCTGAAATATAGATTTCTCACAATAAATTCCCTAAATACTGATTTTTTAGGACATTTGTTATGAAATGTAACATAAAAAAAACTGTATCTCGGGAACTATCGAAAAAAAAAATTTTTTTAATGTATTTGAATAGCCGTCATATTTTATTCCCACTAACTCTGCATTGCACACTTATTAATTTTGACTATTTATTACCAGATCGGCCTGATGGGCCTTACATGGTTAATGTAAGAATTACATTTTTTTTAACAATTGATTATGGTGGGGGGGGGGAGGGTATAGTCTTATACAAAAGACACCCCTTACTATATACAATGTTATAAATAAAACAAAAAATTAAGATAAAATAAATAGATAAAAATAATAATTCTTAATAAAAGATAAAAGTAAAGTTAATAACAAAAAACAATGACATTTATTGATTTAATAAAATAAATAATTGACTTCTAATGTGAATTAGAAGAAAGTGAAATTAAGAAAAAGATGAAGAGAGAAAAAAAATTAGAGTGATTATAACAGTTTAATTATGATAAATATAGAATTTATAACGGAATATCCTACGGCAGCCTAGGCTGCACTCTTCGGGTTTTGTTTGGGTCCCAGGTGGGAGTGGAACTTCATGAACCTTTTTTTTTTATGCAATCCTCTATTGCATCTATTTGTAATTCCCGATGCAATTGGCTGTTTCTTACTAACAACCATTACCATTACATACAATAATTTGAATATAGTTTGAAATAGAATATAGCATTGCTATATACTAATATAGCATTAGTTTGATGTTGACATGGTGGTTCCAGGTAAGAATCTTGGTTTTGCAAAAGATTTCTAGCAATGCTAGTAATTATACATAGTTTTCATTAAGGTAATAAAAACTTGGGCTAAAATAACTTTTTCCCCTCTTGGGCCCTTGTATTAATATAATAATATAAGTACTTATAGGAACGAACCAATTATATTAGCGTACGTACATTTACAAAATCTTTGTCATGACAACTTCACAACCGTGGTAGTTAATGAACTCTACAAACTTTATAAGAATTTTGTAATTATTGTGTGAAAGCATTTTAATGATTTTTTAAATTTTTGTATGCTAATAATGTCTTCAGGAAAATAAAATTTGTATAAGAGTATTTTTTGTAGATATAATAAAATGTTTATATAAGAGGATTAGTTTTATTGGAAGAAGATAGAAAGAAAACTATTTATTTTGCTATTTTGATACCTTTATTGACCGCCACCCGGACTGTCTTCCTATAATCCACTTCTTACGGTCAACTATCTTCTTGTAGCAGGATTACTTTTAATTGTCGTTTAGACCAATTTATTGTAGTTTTGATCCTATTTCTGCAAAATGAATATTAGAATAGTAACTGGACAGCATATATTTTTTTCTTTTAAGGGATTAGTTATTGTAATTGTTTGTTTTGCTATTATATTTGGTTATAAATATTTTAGTTTTATGGTGGTTGGAACAGTCATCAAACTGAAGATGCTTTCTGTCTATTTATTTTTTAAGTAATTGTTCCTTTTGTTTTTCCTCATAAATTTCGGCTGCCATAGTTGATTAGTTGGTTGGAGCCATCTACTCATAGTGTATTTGAAACGTGTGTATAATCCAAGTTTAATGCATCACAGTTATTCTTGAATAATAGCAGATTATGTAATTGCAGATGAAAATACATAAAAAATCTAATAAAATAAAAAACAGTTCCAACTTGATATTGAATTACTTTTTAATTCCATCGCTGAAACCCGTGTGTGGATAAGGACTGCTAATTCCTGGTCCCGTTATTGTTGGAAATTTATTTTTTTATGATGCATACCCATATCCCTTAAAGTACATATTATTTATTTGTATGGGCTTGGGAGAAATCCCGACTGTTAGGTTTGAAAGTAGACTTTACCATCTTATGGTATAGTTGTCACCCTCAGGGAACAGTTTACCATTTTTCAACTCCAAGCATTTCAAGATATAAGAATTGATGTATAGAAATTTTAAAAAATGTACAATTATTTTATTATTTAATATATTCCGAAATAAAGAGTGTAGTAAGAGAAGGACCATGTTTGTGAGATGAAAGAAGCTGCCTCTTTAATAAACGAACATGGAACCTGCTCTATTGCTTCATTTTCTTTGACAATGGATTACCCAGTTTCGACACGGTCGATGGCTATCGGGAAAATGACATCATATTTCTTCTTTCTTCCTAGCGGAATCGTTGTGAAATATCTTTTACTGTAATGGAGGCTGTGTGTTTTAGTAACAGGTCGGCGCATCAGTACGCAATACTGCCTCTTTAGAAAAAGAAAAAAAACTATAGGTCTACGATGTGCCAAGAAAGTCTCTGCCTTCAAGATTCCACTGCCTCCATTATTTATCCTCTTTAGGTGTTATTCGAAAACCTTTTTTTTCTTTTTCGATTTCTTAAGAATCGACGAGTACGGGGTGTTTGAATGGCACCCGTAGGAATGTGTTCTATCAGTCCGACATTGAGGTATTGACGGTTTTTTTGTTGACTTTTAGTGTTTTACATGTTTATAACATAATACATTGTGAATAATCGCTCTAAAATAACCATTTATAATATATTGTCCTCTTATTAGTAGTCTTTCTCACTTCTACTGCAGTTTGGTCTATAGTAACTGAAAATATTCCAAGATTTATTTTCTGTTGAATACAATGAGATTCTCCCATTTCGCCAACTAAGCAGTGTTGTAGTGGATTTTCCCTGAACATTGACTCAATTAAATTCTTCCTAATTTCAGTATGTAAATTATTTTGAAAATTCGTGGCATATTAAAATAATAAAGACTGAAGTTGTGGTTTAAAACTTTGGCATATAATATCTTTAATTAATCATCTTTACGTTCAAATATTTGATCTTAATTTTTTTTTATTTATCCCCATTCATCGCCGTGTCTGCCATTCCTGACCCCTTATAAATGGCTGTCGTTGTAGAGTACCAAAACGCACCCTCTTTTCTGCTTAATCCATTCACCGAACTGCTGCTTTTAATAAATCATTTTTTACCGGAGCTGCTTATCACTGGAACTCCATTCTCTCTTAACATACGTCATGTACCAACCCTTCCCTCGTGTAAAACCCTTCTATTTAAACACCTTTTACTTCTCCAATCTAATTCAATATTTGTATAGTGTAGTATTTTGTAAATACCTTATTGTTTTGTTTTTTATATATTTAGTCATTTAGTTTTTAATTAATTTTTTTTTTGCCTCTGTATTAAAAATTATTTATGTACATTTTTAATATAAGCTAAAAATTAAGTGTGACCACGCTGTTTTCTGGCCAATATATGTTATAGTAAAATTAAAATTCCTTTGTAATTGTCCTAAAGGGACCTAGTCCCAGACATATTATTTATTCTAACCCAGTTAAATTCACCGTTTTTATACAATTTTATTTTCTACTTGTTTGTTTTAGATTGGAATTTTTAGAATGTTCTAGGCTTTATAATATCACATAAGCATATTAAAAAGCTTGGGTAGGTACACGTACATAATCTATCTCATGACAACTTAACAACCGTGGTAGTTAATGAACTCTACAAACATTTTAAGAAATTTTCAATTATCTTGTGAAAGCGTTTTGAAGAAACTTTTTATTTTCGTATGCCAATAATGTCTTAACTGTAAGAAAACAATATTTGTGAAAACATTAATTTGGCAACATTAATTTGATTTAATTAATTAATTAATTATATGAGTATTTTTATTCTTATATTTTCTATAGTTTCTTAGAAGGAACAAAATTTGGCATAGAGAATCCATAACAGACTTTTTTATGCACGTTAGTTGCAGTTAATAAACTGCAGCACTAACTTTTCTTTTCTAATATCGGTACGTTTATAATTCAATATTACTGTTGACAAAATTATTATATTGACTACTTTTAGATGTATTTTACTTAAAGAATTATTGGTTGGCCAAATTAAATCAGTAAAAAAAAACAACGAATATAAGGATTTTGTTGTTTTATTTCTCTTATTATTATTTTTTTTAATGGTTATTTGAAACAATTCTCCTTAAAAAAAAAAAGTAATAGTTTTACCGGCAGATTTCCATCACTAAGTTGGTATTTACCACTCATTTTTGTTTGATTTACATGTACAAATATCAATATTATATTGTCTTTTCAATTTTTTTTGTGTATTTTTCTTTCTTTTTTAATGTTTCTTATTAAATGTACAAACAACTAGAAAATTATTGAAAGCTCCTACCGAACTGTAGTTCCCCCATGCATTTTCTGTTGCGGGCGGTTATTCCGCAAGCGCTGCAGGTTCTCTCACTCATCAGCTGAAGTTTTCACCCATTTGTCTGCTGGAGTTTCGAAACAGGTTTTTTTTTTTTTTTTTTAACGCCTCTACCTTCCGCTTGCATTTTTTTTTCTCTTGGATCACGTGTTTCCTTATCCCGAGAACAATCACGAATTCTGCTCGCTTTCCTAAAACTGAAAAGGGTGGGTAGGAATTAGGCTTAATGAGGAAATGCGTGCGCTTTTCCTTAAATTTTCACCGTTCTTTTTATTTTTCCGTAATTTTTATGAATCACATTTAATTTATATTGTTTAGGATCAATGAGAAGTATGCGTTCGAAATTTGGTTATTAAAAAGTATAATTTCCTTATTTTCACATTCCCTATAACTACGATACCAATTTCTTCGAGACTTGTGAGCTGTAGATTGTAACGATAATTCATGAGATGCGTTAACATTTTTAATGTACTCATGGTTGATAATATCTCATTTTTTTTAAACAGGGAAACTATTTTTGTTTTTAAGTGGAACGTTTTTAGGTGCTGTAGAGCTAATTGATCAAACAAGAAATGATACAGTATAAACAATTATAACATATCTATTTTTATAAGTGTTTCCATAACATAAATAAAAAGCATTTATTTATATACAAAAACAACAACAAAAAACAGCTTACTGAGTCACGTAAATTATGCAATATAACTTACTAAATTGCTACCTTGCCTTTTTTTAATTTTCCCACTTTACTTTACTCATCTCCATAATCTCTCTACACATTATAGCAAGTTTGTTAACCTGGGATCTTTCTCTTCCATTTGCAGTTAACATTATATCCATTACCAAAATGTTATATTATCCTAACGAACTCCACCCCCTAAGTGTTCTCTAAATTAGTTACATCATACTTAAGCTGTCATAAATCCATAATTTCTTTCTTAGGGAATGAATTAATAAAAACAATTATAAATACAAAAAACATTTAATTTAATTAAGAGATATTTCTCTCAATCAAATTCCATTTCCTTATCCTAAAATAATGAACTGCTCAATTAGTGCTGGGACCTAAGAAGTTTCACTTCGTCAGAATCTCATGCATATCTTTTCTCTCTCTTGAACATTAAATTCATATTATTGGAGAAGTATAATACAAGACTGTTCTCTTCTGGCGGAACAAACCTGAATACTTTTTTTATTTTTTATTTTAATGCATAAACAAGTAATATAGAATCGAGTAGTTAAAATTAACAATAAACTATTGTTTATAAAATGTTCGCAAAAATAAAATAACCCTCACAACAACGTTTTCTAATTTCGAAAACACGTCATCCATGATATGTGGTATAATATATTTAAGTAATCGTTCAAAAAAGGCAAAAACATTTAATATATCTCTTTGTATTGTACAATTATGAAATTAAAATCGTACAAAAAATTAAATTAAAAATTTAAGTAATATTGTATGCAAAAGAAATAAATTTAACTAATTAATAAAATACAGGTAAATATTTTTAAAAAATCACACTAAAACAATTTCAGGAGATAGTATTTTGTATTTGACCTGATCTTCAGATTCTTTTGGGAAGAAAATGTATAATATGGTTAAGTTTATATTTTTGAGAATCAGACAGATTTCTTATTGTGTTTCGCATAGTAAAATTATTTAGTATCTATGACTATTCTATTAAAAAAGGGAATATTCCAAAAAAAAAAAAAACAATTTTTCGGATTTGCCCTTATTATAGAACACCAACAATACATGTATAAATATGTATATAACTTATGAGTTGTCGGAACTATAACGATAAAAAAAAGCAAGGTTTAGAGCAGAGTAACGGTACGCAATTAGACTGAAATAACAATACTTTATTTCTGGAGTTAATGCTCCTTAAAATCATTTTAGATGTTTATTTACAATGGTAGGGAGTAGGCGGACACAGTGCCTTATCCTATCATTACTTATGCGTACATACATACCTATCGTATGTCTTACGTACTAGTCTCCGTAATGTCATCTCCTACATTTCACATGACCTTTCATAATAGCTGACATAGTTATCAGTTATCCCATCTCCCGCGAGGAGCGTGACGACCGTCAGAGAAGACGTTGACGGAGCGTACAATGGCGAAGGATTGACCGGATCCGCTGAAGGAAGATGTGTGAGCCGTTACATTAGCTCGAAACAAAGGCCCCCTACTAACGGTATAACTGTCTATTCAGTTCCTAAAAAAATACAGGAATATTTCCAGCTTTCAGGCAAACGAGTCCATCCTCTTGTCTGCCGATCAGTAGGAAGTCTTCTTTTCATATCCCTCTGATAGGCTGATCGTATCGACTATCTCTCGCTATCTCCCTTCCTATTGTTCTATGTAAATTGTTACTTTCTTTGGCAGGAGAGTATAGGGAAAATAATGTGTTTTTTTTCCGTTGGTATAGTTTTATGTACTTTCTCGTAATTAAAACTATGGAGAAAAAGTGTTGTTTCGTCGAATCAATATATAAATTGCCCTTCTCCTGTCTCCTCTCTCCATCATTTTTTTATTTTATTCTAAGAGGATAAATCCCCCACCTGTATGAAAAATTAAAATAATTCACTGAATATTTGGTTATAGACAGTTATTGCAAGAAGATCCGCTGAGTGCTTTTATTATATTTATATGGTAATGTGTAAGTGACATCCTGATGTTCCATCCTAATTGCCTTGTAAACTAAGAATTGTACAGAAAAAAAAAAATAGGATTTTACTTGTAGGAAATATAATTGCTTTTATTTTTGAATGAAAAATATGTGTGTAACTAATGCTAGATCTATAGCTTTGCCATTTGCCGCAAATCCAGGACTTCTGCAAATGCTATGGTATACAAGTATGCTACAAACGTCAGTACCCACACACTTGGTTTGCTCTTTTTACTTTTGTTGACTATTACATTACATTTACTCTATGTTCATTATAAATAATAACAAAATAAAGGTTGGTGGTATGTGATAAAAAATCATAGAAATGATTCTACCAAACCTAAAAATTCAACTTTCATTCTAAATTTTTTATGCAGCGCAAGCGTCCTTTGATTTGTACCCAAAACTGATACTCAACAGGTAGGCCACGTATTATAGCCAACTTATAACACCCAATCCAAATAACCATCTACATGCTTGCACATACGCGAATTGGTGTAAGTTTGGCAAAAGTGTAGACGCATCTTATTTTGTTATAAGATATTGCGAAAAAAATGGTATTCATTATAAAATTTCGTATTGCAGGTTGTAATATACTACTTCACCGAATGTCTGATTGCCGCTAAATTTCTTACACCAGAATGTTTTCAGTGGGATGCACTTTTTAAGTGTTATGGCAAAAAAAATAGGCCTTCTTCTAGCTTCATTTCTTCATTGAATTAACTATGAAATTAGCGAATGCTAAATAATCATCAAAAATGCGTGATAGAAAATTTTTCTGTTTTGGTTTTTTCTTTTATTCTTCAATTTCTGTACATTTTGAATGAAAAAAACAACAAAAAAACAGTCAAGTATATTTGAACAATAGTATTTAATGCCCTTAATTTGTGGTAGATTGTATCACTTCTCTTTAATATAATAAAATACTATATTTTATGCTCCGAGCTTCTGTACTATGTTTACCTTTCTGCTGTTAAACTCGTTTTATAGTTTGTCCGTTTTGTTATCAGAGCAATTAAGAAGCCAAACGATTTTGTTTTTCGTTTCACATCAAATTAATATAAGTTTTAAGGTGTTCAGAACAACAAAGCTTTAGATAAATAATATAAATAAATAATACCTATATACCGAATATATTATTTATATATATATATTGGATATCTACAACTGCTTAATAAATATTCTTCTAAATTTATTTTTGATCTAAGGTTACATTCGTTCTATTTGAACACTGATTTTATTTTATCAATCTCAATCCTACAAGTGGCAATCCACTTGAAGAGATCTTTTATGACTCTCATTATTGTTTACTTTCATAATAATCGATCGTGTTTAACACTTACGTCAAGATAAATTGAGAAGTGTTCTTATCATGTATGGAAATTTTATTGATAACTAGTTCAATTTTGAAGGGCCCTTCGAAATGCATTCCATGATTTCTATTTCTGGATATAAAATCTGTACCACTATTAAGGATGCAGCACTTTGTAAGGAAGTACTGTTACTAGACCAACGGTTATGCAAGGATGTGATTTGATCAGGATCACGCTCGACCGCCAGATTTTTACCCAATTACCCAATTAAGGGTACCCAATTTATGAAGCTGGGTGAAAAATGGGAGGATTAATTTTAGGTAATCAAACATGATTAATTTGTATTCTACGAAATACTGATTTGTTCTTAAAATATTCTAATTCAAATTATAAAATAAACAATTTTTTTTGTTCACATACTAAATATGGTTTCAACCAATTCAACGAATTTAATTAATCTTTAGTGGCAAAGCAGCTAAAGTATGTCTTAGTTGACAGGTACATCACTGAAAACTACTGTTGGGTGATTTCAAATGAAATGTCCGTTCTGAATATTTCAGAAATTCAAAGCGAGATCAGTGAGTTTTGTTGTTTGCTATGTTTATATTTACAGATTATAATGAGCCGTTATTAATCCTCTGGCTTTTGATAATATTTACTATCATTTCAATTGATTGCACATTCTTTATTAGGCCATCCAATATGGCCCATAAAGGACCACGTAGTTTTCGAGTATTTTTTTTTTTTTTTTATGAGTTTAAACTTGAACATTCACAGCCTAAATTACAAAAATTTCTAAGGCGTTCAGGGAAGGGTATTGTAACGAACGGACCATTTGCCGGTAGTTTGAAAAATATTTGGCTTGTGACAAGGATTTAAATGAACTGATGATGTACTTGGGCTCTGGAAGAAAACCCAAATTAAACGGTGTAAGGACTTGCAGCAAAATTGAGTAAAACTGTATCGACAGTTTCTAGACACTTGGAAGCCACAGGAAGGTAAACAAGATAAATAAGGGTACCTCATGAATTTAATAAGCAGTAGCAGCTGAACCGTTGTGAGGCATGCATTCCTCTGCTTACTAAGCAAGAAATAAAAACGAGCCTTTTCTGGAAAGGATAATTTTGTGCAATGAAAAGTGGATTGTATATGAGAACAGGCGTCGGTCAGGTGAGTTATTAAATATCGACGAAAGACCCGGATACAATTTTTGCATAAAAAAATATTGTTTTCTATATAGTTAGTATATAGTGACTGGCAGGTATAATTCATTTATCCTTTTTATGCAGAGGTCAAACCATCACATCCATATTGACATAATGCATCAAAAACCTTTCAAAAAAACAACCTGCATTGTTTATTCAGAAGGGACCTAAACTAAAAAAACAGAAGACTCTTAAACGACACCAGACCTCATGTTTCACGGCTGACTATGAACAAACTAAACGACCTGTGTTACGAAGTCCTTCCACACCCACCCTTATTCGCCAAACTTATCTTCAGCGGATTTCCATCTGTTCAGAAATTCGGACTACCTCCTTAAAAGTAAAAATTTTTTGAAACGATTTTCAGGTTAAAAACGCATTCTGACTTTATTTCTAAATAAAACTCCGAATTTTTCTGTGATTTAAACGTTGATAGCACGTTAAGGAATTATGTAGAAAATAAGGGTAAATATTTTTATAAGAATGTTTTGATTTCATAAAGTTGTATTAATAAACGACATATCCTGTGAAAACTAATATTTCATATAAAAAGACTAAATGATTATTTATTCTGTTAAATTATAATGGTTATGGTGATTATATTTGTATAAAATTTTAATTTTGATATTAATTTAATAATTTTTTTTTGTTTCAGGTGAGTCTAAGTTACAATTGATACATTTTTAAATGGGTAAGAGATTAGTTACGTATTATGATATATATTTATATAATATGTTATAACGTATTATAACCTAGTATAATTATTTGATGCAGAAGAGTAACTGATATTCTCATGCTGGAACCATCAGTTCTTAACCCCGTTCTAAACACACATACCTCCAGTTCCATAATTTATCTTACCTTCTCATCACGTTCTTAGAAGGGAAGTCAGTTCAGAGTAATAAACTAAGCTATGTCCTAGTTTTCGGCTGCCAGTGAGGTTACCAACCTTCTTATGTTCAGCGTGAGTCCTCTATAACTGTCTGCAAGTCATACTTAATAACTCTTTAAAGAATATATGACCGTAAGTATGATAAAGCGAAATGTGTTTGTTATGAGTTTAGACAGAATTTTCTTGAAATTGTATCTCTTGTTCCCTTGCTTTAAATTCTACCAAACCTTGACAGAAATTCCGAATCGTGGAAAAGACGTTTAAGTATCTCCAATTTTATATTACAATTTTTTTTTTCTAAAATTTTACTTTGTGAGTTTTTTTTTGGCCCACAAAAAATGCGCCACAAATGCACATTTTATTCTTTTAAGGACAAAAGTATAATTTTGGTAAATACATTTTTATACTTGAACTACATTTCTTATATAGGAGTGTGTATACCAATATTTATTCATTTTATAATTTTTTTTCTTATTTAATTTATGGTTTATGATTGACAAATTTAATGTTAAGCAATGCATTTATTAACATATGAAGAGTTGAATTTAACTTTTAAAAAAAAATAAAGTTAAGTAACGAATGTTCTTGAAATAGTATTAAACTACCAGCAAGTAAAAGTAACCTCACACGACAACAACAAAAAAATGGTGGTCTGTTGGGTGACGTCATTCTCCATTTAACAAGCCTACTAACAGACTCTCAACCATGTTATATGTTATATTGTTTTAACATGGCAAAAGAAGGAATTATTTCTCCATTTAACACACTTTAACATGTAAAACTGAAGATCATGAATACCCATAATAAGCTCGATATAGAGAACATTCAGTGTTATCGGATTCCCAGTCCGCCTCTATCCTTCATTCTTCCCCCTGACTTCGTCGCGTCTTATGTGAATTCCATTATTATTATTTTTTTTACATGCCTATATTATTTTTAATAAAAAATCAACTGGTCTGATCAATATGAATATACCTTCCAAACTTTTTAATGTTTTTCTACTTTGATCTATTACTTGTTAATTTGTTAGTTAATTGTATATTTGTAAGTAAATACTCTATTGAAAAGCTAAGTGGAAGAACTTGATAATTTGTTGGTTAATTGTATATTTTTATGTAAATCCTCAATTGAAAAACTAAGCGGAAGAACGTGTGAAATTTCAGGGGGATTTTTCTTGGAAAAATATGTTTAACATACTTAAAAATACAAAGCTTTATCAAGTTGAAAAATTAAATTTCAGCCTCTATAATAGGAATTTAAAATTATACAATACAACTAGCTTTCTCATAGCTCTTCAAGTTTGGACAAAATTTTAGGATCTTACTCAAAGTAAATTAAAATTGGAATTTTAGTTTTTTTTTTAATTTGTGTTTGCATAAATGTAGGGATTATTTAGCGAGTTTAATTTGATTTAAATAAGTTTAGCCAAACTTTCCATGTATCGATATTATAAATAGAACAATAAAGTTGATTATTTCAGGATTCAGGTGTTTTATGCATATTTCGAGTTTTTACCGCATGATTTTGCAAAAAAAAAAAAACCGTATCTATTAATGACATATTTTTGTCGAGTTTTCCTGATTATATCTATCCTAATACTTTCAAATAAACTTCAAAAATTCAATTTAAACAATTTCCTAATGATTATATTTTATGATTTAGAATGAAATAGTCAATTAAAAACTGGCTTGCAGCTAGTGTGAATTTACGGAACCGTTTAGATCAGAAATAATGGAATGACTGATGATTCAGCAAAATATAGGTTTAGAACAGCTCCTTTGTACGAGACATTTTTACTCAGGCAAATACTCGAAATTAATATTTCATTTAACATAAATATTAATTAAACGATAACCATTATACAAATTTATTACGTAAGTTACACCCACTGAACACAAAAAACATAAAGATCTCACATGAGGAAATACACAATTTGTGACTGATTATTGATATAGCAAACGCAACTTAAACTTTTTAATTAATATAAAACTGAAGTGCGTAAACAAATATTACTGTAAATTATAATGCTTAAATGTATTATATTTTATAAGTTGATCTTTTGTTGTTATTTTTATACTCGATTCACGACACCAAAATCTGTACGTATAATTTTAAAATATATTTTGGTTATACGTACTAATAAAAAAATATTTTATCACTGCCATAGATTCGCTTGTGCACTAGTCCTGTTTATTCTCTTGATAAAGAAATGTGACATTGTAGGAACGTGGCAGCTTTGAGGATACAGTAAAACATTGTTTTGAAACCTAATATTTAAATTATGATAGATAATTTATAATTTGTTTTTTACGAAAAAATTGTACATGATCCATTGATTATTATGTGATGTTTAATTCTAGTAGAATTAAAAGGTTTCATGTTACAGTGATGAGTTCATAATTGAATTATTCTTAAAAAACTAAGTCGGTTTCTGTTGAAATAGTGAACCTAATTTAAATGAATGTTTTTCTGTTGCGTGTATCGATTTTATCAACTGTACCAAAATTATGAAGTTTAGTCTAAGAGCCCAAGAGGGGGAAAAACAAGTTATTAATATTTTGTGAAAGTGTTTTGGCTAATGTCTTGGAAACTACTAGTCTTACGAAGATTAACGTTATAAATAACATTATACTGTATTCAACTTGATTTAATTAGTGAGCTAATAGGCATCTTAACGTCATTTGTATGAGTAGTTGTTTTATTTAATTGATTTATTTGTTTTGTTTTATTTATTTATTCACAGAAGTACAGATGATACCATCTATCGGTCGTTTTCGAAATGACATACAGAGATGATAAACGTAAAACAAATATCTAATCTAGAACAGTACAATATGAATTAATTTCTAGAGATAACTAATAATTAAATTAACAAAATATTTTTATATGTACAAAACAAAGTATTTATAATTGATAAAACTAATAATTCAATTAAGAAAATACTGAGGGAATGTGAATTAAAAATAAAAAAATAATTGAAAGAACTGATGAAGTGAATAATAATGATACGAATTTACAATTTTACAATTAACAATATTGATCTAATGAATTTGTAATAAGTATGAAGTGCCGTTGATTGAAAACACGAATACAATATAAAATGTATAAAAGAATAAAATATTTAATATATATAATATTATACAACATACAATAATATAGACAGTTGCAACATGATATCTAATATAAATAATACAAAAAAGAAAGGAGCATTAAAACTGAGGAGAGAATCAAGGATACAATAAAACAAAATAATATCAGCATATAAAAAAATAAGGATATAAATTTATCTAAGTAATAATATATATATAATTAAACATACATATACAAATAGCTAATTGTAATCGTAATATTCGAGGTCATTAAGTAGAGTTAATAAAAACTACATGCAGATATGGTACCGTATAATTAGAAGTACCTTTCCCCAGTATGATGGTTCTATAAACTTAATTTTTTTCTGACATTTTTTAAATAGTTGTTTTTTCTAAAGAAATTATTATTCATAAATTTTAGGATAATTTTCTTAAAATAAAATAGTTTAGGTGGTAAAGTCGCAACAATTTTGAGATTTTCGGCTCGTACTACGGTTATCGTTTTCATAGTTTGAAGATGTAGTTACCATGATATTTGTAAACAAACTATTGATTATTTGTTATTTGGAAAAATGTTGGTTTTTAAAAAATCGGTTTGAAATTCTGATTTGCACAGTTATTTCCGTCCTCCATAAATAGTCTCATAGTGTATAATCTGAAAAAAAACAACTGTTTTGAAGGACGAATCATTTCGATTTAAATACGTTCAACAGCTTTTTAAATTCTCAATATGTTTTGATCATTTCCTGGTTTACCTTTTCTCGTCCTTCCTAGATATTTCTTTGAAGCTTATCTATCATTTTGATGTTTGTTGCCTTGAAATGTTTCAAAATCTATTCTAATTTAATAGTTTCTGTCTTCAATTTTTTTTCCATGTAGTATAACAGTAGGTGCTCATTGTCTCCGTGTGCTGCTTTAGTTTGCCGATATGACATGAGTCATCAGCTGATTCATTCGCTTAGATTCTTAGTGTCGCTTTGCGCTTGTCCACGTACTCTTGACTTGTTTGGGAATTACGTTTTTACATCACAAACAATAATTAGTATTTTTTTAAAATTAAATAATTTAAATTCTATCCATTATAGTCTCAAAACCTTTTATTTCTCTTTTAAGTCCGACGTTTCGTCCTATCCGGCCATCTTTAGGGACAATCTACTTAATACAACTTTGAAATTATATAATTTAAAAACTTCTAAATCATTTATCATCAGACACTATTCCTTAAAACTTTTATCACAACCTGATTTTGATCAATTTGATTTTGTTTTAAGTGAATATTGACTAATTAGAAATTGATGTTTTTGATCTGGGCAGAATAGCCTGCATGGAGTTTAGAGTTTTTTAAATTATATAATTTCAAAGTTGTATTAAGTAGATTGTCCCTGAACATGGCCGGATTGGCCGAAACGTCGGACTTATAAGAGAAATAAAAGGTTTTGAGACTATAATGGATAGAATTAAAATTATTTAATTAAAAAAAATTTACCAGTCTCAAGAAAATATTAAGATTATAAATAAATAATAAGTAAGTTACTGAGAAAATTTATAATTTTATAAATATACCTTATGCTGGTTATACACGTTCTCTTCATTTAAATTTTGTCAGCTATTACACTTGATTTATTTTATTTTCATTATAAAAAGGAACAAAATAAAGTTAAGTGAAATGAAAGAAAACAAATACCAGGAAAGTAGGTTGTAGGTGATAAATATTCAAATAGTACTTCATAACCTATAGACCTTCGTAACTTTAATTACTTAGATATGTAGTCTTTATACATTTATATTTGTGCTAACTAAAGTTTATTAGTTGATTTATAACTTTTAAACAATGGATTTTACCTGTATCGATAAAATTTTAAAATATTCAATCTAAAACTAAAGTTAATTATTGAATCCGAAGGTTGGGGATTTTTTTTAATTAATTAAAACACAAAGAGCAAAAACATTTATCTGTTGGTAGTTCAAAAACAATGCAAAGTAAACACAAACGTTTAGATTCAGCACAAGCACCCTTTGTGTTCAAAAACCATCACCAATCAACAGGTCGGCCACAAATTCAGGCCAACTTGTACCAGCCAATCCCAATAACCTTTCCACGCGCTTGGAATTTTCCGTTGTTTGGCAAACGTGTAGAGGCACCAGGGAGCTGCTTCGGTATGCTGACATGACAGTCATCAGCTGATTCATTCATTTAGATCCGAAATGTCTCTTTGCGCTTGTCCATACTCTTGACGTGTTTGGGAATTTCTTTTTTATTATCACACAGAATAAGGAGTATGCTGATGAGATAATTAAATGAATCGAAGTGGCCGAATAGAAGAAGCTAACAGCTGACGAAGACGGTTCCGCCCCTGACCACCTTAATGAACTGGCGCTCTCTGCAGGTTGTCGAGGGCTCTCCAGAACAATAGCAACAGGAACTTCTCCAGCATTCCGTTCTAACTGTTTCTAAAACATTCCAGTTTAATTAACACTTCCATTATTTTGGATTGTTTTTTTTCGTTATTTTTTTAATGGCGGAGGATAAATGATGAAAGTTAGTTTCAACTGTTACTAATTCGCATTAAGTCTTTTGTTTCACAATTTCCTTCTTTTATATTTCTAGTTTAAATAAAATATTTTCATTTTTTTTTTTTTTTTAGTTTGATACTCTTTTTTATCAACTTTTAACGTTTGAATAATTATTGCTATTAGCTGGAAGTTAAAGTGCAAACATTTCTCTTATTAAAAATTAATCTAAAACTTGAAAAAAAAGAATAAATTAACGCAAAATAAGCACATTACAACAAATAGAATTTAGATGACATTTGTAACTTATGTTATACATGTCAACTTATATATATATACATATGAAGTTAAATTCTTTAAGCTGACCGATTCCTAACGAATCACTACTGCTTCTGGTGGGTTGAAACAACGAAAATTTTCAAACCATGTGCTTATTGAGATACAATTTTTGTTTTTAAAATAAAAAACTAATAAACAATTGCACAGATTAATTTTTCATATACATCCTCATTGAGATTCTGTGTCAATTTTCCATAAGTGAAATAAAAATCCTTATGTAATTTATAATATTTATGCATTTTTGCGGCTAAAATGTTCAATAAAATAGTTTTTATAGTTAATGGTATATTCGTGTGTAAATAAACAATTGAAAATCTAAGCGGAATAACATGGCTATGTGAAATCTCAAGGGAATTTGAGATGGGAAATTTGCTTTGTAACATATTTTTAATATTCCATTCTATAAGTCGTGTGCATATTTCTTTTCTAAAACTCCCAGCCTCCATAATAGGAATATAAAAACATTTAATACAACCAGTTTTCTCATAGCTGTCAATTTTAATTTTTTTGAATCCTCACACAAGATTGAAAAGACAGGAACATCGAATCAATTTTGGACAAAATGTTAGGTTATTAATCAAAGCAGCTTAGTTTTTTGAATGTATGTTTGCATAAATGTAGGGTTCAAATAATGTAAGATAGTTTTCCATGTATTAATATTAATTATAATTTAAACTATATTGTTGATTATTGCAGGCTGCAATAATGTTTAATAAAATAATTTAATGTATAGTAAAAATTATTGCTTATAATAATAATACCACCATATTCCTAGTGTTTAATTGTTATTACTGATACCGATTTGTTTACACCTAAAGCTCATGACTACGGTTGTCTTTAATACTCCGTATTTGGTTTGGCCTATAAAATAAAAAAATTAACTCAGGGACTCAATACATTTAGTCCAAGAGCCCAAGAGAAGGAAAAAAAAGGATGTTTTTTCACCCTAATTTTTGATTTACTGTATACAGAAACTATAAAATAAACTATAAACTACTAAGAAAAACTATATACAGTTCAAAGAAAAAATTGATGATCCTTCCAACCTTAGTGGTGAAGGGGGGATATAAAAATGGCAACTGTTTCAATACATTACAAAAATGTATTTTTCCATTCGGATCTCCACATCATTAAAACTACCAACATCTCTGATAGAACATTTAGAAGTGAAATAAATATTCTAAATTATGAGCCCCAATATAACAACAGTTTTCAAAAAAGAAACATTTCTTTCTAAATAACAAATAATTACTTTTTTGGTAATTTATTTTGGCAAATATCATGGAAACTAATACCAATGAATCTATTTATATATATTTACTTGGCATACAAGGAAATGAATACATCAAAATATAAATAATAAATATAAAAATTAATAGTCGTAAAAATAAAAGTCGTAAATATTTTTCGTTGAAACTTGGAAAGTTTTTTTTTATGGTGTTTTTAATTTATCGTTCATGTTTTCACCCTGTATATTATATATATATATCGCATATACATACACAATATAATGGAATTCAATTTCCGAGAGATGAGCCTTTTTCATGGACGCTATAAGATTTTCTTTTTCCTCAAAGTGATTTTCCAGAACGCCTAGCACTGACCAAGAGGTTGGGGAAAGACGGACGTGAAGCGACCTAACCCCGTTTTACAACTTTTCCTCGAATTTCCTCGCATTAGAAAAGCGAAGTAGAGCAACGCTGGACTTATTTAGGCTTTCTATTACTTATTCAATAACATACTTTTAAAAGGCAATTACCCGCTATGATAAGCGTAACTTAAGAGGAACGTTTCAATAGAGGTGATTTGAATCTGCATGAGGTCTTGCTATGGCGTAAAAACGGTGCATAACAATTTGTTAGTAAAATGACCCAAAATAAGAACTGTATGGAAAATAATGCCTCGTGAGTGGATAATAATTCTGGCAGATATAAATGCCGCTCTTAGGGAAACTTTTGCCATTGTGTATTGAAAAATATTCCTCAACTTCTTGTGAAAATTGGAACATTCTTAAAATTTATCTCATCCGATCAGTACAAATTTATGTCAAGGAAAGTTAATTTATAATATTAACATCCCTGATTAAATCATGAAATTCGTGCACGCCATTATGGATATATACATATGTTATAAATCTTTTTAGATTTAATAAAACGGAATTTTCAGTTCTGGCTTTATGTTTTTAAAATTATTTATCATTAATTGTAAAATAATAATAAGAAACAAAAAAAGAGCTCAAGAGCTCTATCGCTGAGGTATTTGATTAGACAAGACTCTGGATAATCAAACTAAATGAAGGCAAAATCTGTAAGCATAAACTTCACGAATAGGAAGACCTATAGGGAAAAGATTTTTATTAACAGACAAGAAGTTTCTTACTCAAATAGATTAAGTATCTAGGAATAACACTGGATAGAAGACTCAAATGGTGTACTTATGGAATTTAACTGGGGTTGTAAAAAGAAAAGTAATGTACAAATAATTCAAACTTTTTCAAAACAAAACTGAATACTTGGTACTTCAAGTTCCTATTGAAATTGACACCTCCTGTAATACAAATACAATATTTGTAACATCAGATATAGGATTGTATAAAAAATATATTACTACATTTAAAAGCTTTTGTTATTTCTTATTTTAGAATGAATGATTTAAAAGACATTAAATCAGAACTACAAAGTTTTTTTTTTTTAATTCTGAAGAGATTTATAAAATAAATGTACAATTTAAATATGTATAACTAAGTGAATCAATGTTTTGATTTATTCTGGGATGTGAATATTAAAAATTATGACATGTTAAAAAACAAAAAATAGGTTAATGTTATTTGACATTTTTCTAAAATGTTTTTAGAAAGTATTAAAATTGTGTATTGTATTATTATTAGAATTAGTAATAATAATAATTATATAGTATTAATATTAGGAAGTATTACTAGGAAAGTATTAAAAACCTTAAGCGAAATTTGGAAATGTTTTATTGTTTTTTAAATACCTTTTTCTGAGATTCCACCCATTCTTATTACCCTCAGATATTCAACTCTATACACCTATAGAAATTAGAAAGAAAAATAATAAACCCAACAGCCAGTGCATTTTCCTTTTTTTTATGTTGAGTTCCTCTTTCTTCCTTTTCAATTGTCCTTTCCAGGTGAGCCTTGTATCTAGTGTCATTCCTAGATATTTTTATTGTGTATTTTAGTTAATCAAAAACTTTTCTTTATCTGCTTTTAAGATTTGCTTTCATTTCATTCAATTCTTTCTAATCCTCATAGGTGTATAGGATTTGATGTCTAGCGAGTAAGAAGAAAGGTTGTAATCTCTTCTATTGCATTTTGAGGTGCATTTTAAGTGTGGAATGAGGAGAGGGATACAAAACGACTGGAAATTGGAAAAGTAGATTGAGTATTCTGTATGATGCCGAAACTCAAAAGGTTTCGTAATGCCAATCAGTAAGTTAGTAGTCCTCAGTCGAGTCTGTGTCTGTTTATGTGTGTCTGCCACCTCTATGGGCGTCCTGTTGGTGATAATTTTTTTTTAATATTTATTTATTGCTATTTACAACTGTACATTATAATACATTTAGTAAATCTGGTCTAAGTTAAATTGGAGTGTGTCAGGCGTGTAGAGAAACTACCCATTGGTAGCACTCTAATGACATTTTACATTAGGAGATCTAGTATATTCTTCTTTTCAGGCGCCTCGGAGGATTATCAGGAATGGAAGAGGATGCAAGGTTAGAAACTAGGGGGTTTGAGTGGTTAGAGAGTTTATAATGGAAGGAGTGATATCTGGTTCGGGCTAGATCGGTTACATAGGGGGAGCCCCAAAGCTCAACTCCATATGTCCAGATTGGCCTTATTACAGTCATGTAGATCAGTCTTTTGTAATGTGTTGGAAGTTAGACCGTCTGTCTAGTAGGTGCAGTAATGTGTTGTGTAAGTGTTGGTGTTAATGACTTAAAAATTGGGTTAGTGAAATGTCAGAGGCTATCAAATAATTTGATGTGCCTCGGGGGGATGAATTCCATCACTGTCGGCGGTCATTTATTTCGGTATTCACTTAACATTCACTTAGCTCCATTTGACTATTTCAATGTGGACAAAAGCGATCTGATATTAAATACTACATTGGTTTATTAGGTTTGTCAAAACTGATGTAACCGTTTATGAGTAAATCCTGAAAAGGTGTACTTTTGACTTGATAAGTGGACTTCTGTTTGGTTCATCTAATATGTTTCTGTGACATATGCTCCATGCTCTAAATATATAATTTCGCTCTCGTACGACTTTTATTTGGACTGTTCACTTGGTTATTTGGAGTCAAAAGACCTCAAAATGTGTATTTCCTACGAAAACTCGAATTGAAAATAGATAGAGTTTACTCGCCATTACTATATATTCCATATATCGGTAATTGATAGTAATAATTATGTGATATCTCATCACTAGTATTATTTTAGCTGATAAAAAATTACAAATGCACTCTCATCCAACAACTTTTCATTTTGACATGTTGGTACTGGCCATTCATTATACCAGTGCATGTCGATGTCTCTGCAAGTCGCCATGAAGTCGATGGCAAAGTTGTAATGAATTCCTTAATAGTCTTTGTTAGTTGGTATGTTTAAGGCAGTATGTAAAGTTGTGTTACAAACATACAAAGTTGCTTGTGTAATAGGTCTGAATATTGTTTATTGGAATGCTTTTAAGTGTCTGGAAACGAATGTTTTGGAAAATATATTTAAATATATACGACTAGAATCTATTTCGGCCTCGCCATTTACATTTTCTACACAGGCGGACATACTGCTTACATTGTTGTATCGATTTCTATCGATTATCCAGCCCGGTGCAGCTGGCTGGCCCCTTACGTAAGGAACTACGAAGCTGAGAAGAAATGGCCAACTTTCACTGAGCCTAATGGACGAAGGCATTTGGATCAGCTGTTGGCTAATCGGTTTCTTTTCTCTCACTGATCTTTCTTTTGGTACAATCCATTGTCTTATTCTCTAATTACAGTGAAAGGAGGCTGGCAAGTCTTCCAAATCCACTGTTTTATTTTATGGATTCGTAATAAATTTGCTAGTTACATAAGTTTAATATTATTCCTTAACAGTTCTTTCTTATTGGATGGAAATGGTTTTTCTTGAATACTAGTAAAAGAGAGAAATTCTTTAATTTACTAGTATTGGTGCCAAATATGTTCAATTGCTAGTAGACATAGGATAGTAATCAATTAGATATAATATAAATATTTTTTTTTCAAATTTCTATTGCAATTTTTTTCCAATATAACTCAGTATTACAAACATTGTTCTTTATATAGCTAGGTTTTATAACGTTTTTACTTTTTCTTTTTTCTGTTCCTTTGTCTATCTGTTTTCCTTTTTATCCGTATCTAGTATTTCGGCGAAATTCCGCAAATATGCAATTTGTTGTATTATTTATAATATAATTATATTTAAATGTAAAAATTAATCTAATGTTAAAATTTACTCTACTCATTATTTCTTTATAAAATATAAAAAAAAATTATATTTTTTTTATGAGTATTTTTCTTCCTTTGCTTAATCTGAACAAATAGTTAAAAAAAAGATGGCCTTTTTTTTAGCGTTACGATCTCCTCTTGTGAGATTGTGACATGTCGTTCATCGACCAACCTACTCGTTGAAATTGTCCGTTTGAAAATTCAGATAAGTAAGGCTGCCATGGAGGGCGGGAGTGGAGGGTTTGATGCCGTTTTTCGATTTCAGGGGCTTTTTAAATATTGCTCTATCTCAATGTCTCTCCTTCCCGTTTTAAGCTAATATTTCGAAAGTGATATAGGGCCCTCGCTCAATTAGTATACGTTAAATTTTCAAGAATGAATAAAAATTTAACGTTAATAATACCTTATAATGCCAAAAGGCAATCCAAGGTATCATTAACACCCAGATATACATATAGGATACCTCCTATGTATGTACCAAATATTCAATAACATCATTACAGGAGGGTATGAAAAAAAAAAAAAAGTATACGTTAATAAAAGTAAAAGTTGAAATTGAAAAAAAAAATTAAATGTTATGTAAAATATAAGCATATTACTATATAATGTTGTATTTTATGTTACAGTAAATTATATTATAACATTATTAAAGTACAGTAATATTATCTTAACATTTAATTAAGTTGATAGGTAAAAGGTTTAATCTGTTAAATAATAAAATAAATGTTAACTATCATGTTGGTATAGTATTTTTAGCCTGACTTTTTTTTTTTTTGTTAAATATTTTTTATCATATATATTTTAAGTTTTAGAAATCAATACATATTTAAAATTACAATATATATGTGCTAATAAAAATAAACAAACGTAGAAAAAATGAATTTTTGATTTACCCAGTTTGTTTTGACTACCGTGATACCTTTGGGAGATAATTTCTTAAAACTGTGTGTTCTTATGTTATTGCAATAAAGTAGATAAATAATCAAGTGGAGGTCGAACTGCCTAATTTCCTGAAGTGTTTGAAATAATAAAATCTAGATTTAAAACCTTAAATGTTTTTAATGATTATTATTTTGTTGAGTTATTGATCAATTCGAAGATAGGTTATGAAGATCTTTGTTTCTTTCTTAATGCCGTTTGAGGACCCTGTATTTCATTCTGCTGTTAGAAATGGCTTGGCATGTTCTGAGACAGAATGTTGTATCAGCTCACGAAGTGCTGTTCCGCTGTCTCTGCCTTGAAATATATAATTCCTTTCCGAACCTCTAAAACCCAATCATTCACCTTCTAAAAACTATTTTTAGTTGTTTGAACCTTATCTTTATACTATCTCTTTTGGGTTTAGCATAATGTAAAGAACCTATTCTCTAAATACTTTAATTCTTCATAAATCTTCGGTTCCATAAATGTGTAATATATTTATTACATTCGTTTACAAGGATTAGTCATGATGGCCCCTCAGTAAGGCAGGCTGTTAAACTTACACGGGACTGTATTAGTCCCGCTAAATAAGGTTAAAAAGAGGATATTTAATATTTAACCCTTCAAAAGTTGGTTTATATATTTTCTGTATTTGATGTTTCATATTTTCGTTTATACTTGTAAATATATATATTAGCAGATATTGTACCTTTTCATTTATTATTTTTAGTTTAATTGGATTTTTTTATTTATTAGTGTTAGTCATATTTTGCTTTATGATATGACATATGGTTTTATTTTATTTGCTCAAATTTTATTTTATATATTCTGTTTATTATTGTTATTCACTCTACACCCTAATTTGACGCCTGTAATATTATTCTAATCCGGCTGGGCAGAAAATTGTTTTCTGTTATACTGTAGCCGTGAGTCAACTCCTGTGGGTTCTTGGAGCCCCTCTGGGGTCCACCCAGCCTCTTAAATTGGGTAAAAATCTGGCGGTCGAGCGTGATTCTGACCAAATCACCTCCTTGCACAACCGTTGGTCTAGTAACAGTAGTACTTCCTTACAAAGTACTGAACCCCTGACCCTTCATGGGTTGTAGTGGTACAGATTTTTAAATATTATTCTAAAGGAATCAATCCCAGAATAAATAAAGATTGTTCTTTATTCCCAGTCAGATAATTTTTTTAATAAATTTAAATTAATTCCACCTCTTATTTTGAATAATGTTTCTTCAACTTATCCATTTTTGGAATGGAAATTTTTGGAATGGAAATTTTTGATAACTTTTAATTCGTAATAATACTTTTTTTTTTCTTTTTATTGTTATAGGCATACTATTTTTTTCTTCTTAATTTTCTCTTTCCACTGTCCTCATTTTTTAAACCTATTTTTCCCTATAAAATATTGCTTTTAAATTACGTATAAATATTACATAATTTTATATTTTATTAAATACGTGTTATGTCATAAGATTCTATGCATATAGAAATATATGTACCCGTTACAGGATTACTAAAATTTGGTAAATTTGGTGTTGGATAAGTCTTTGTTTTTTTTTTGTTTTGTAATAAGTTCTAGATAAAAAGGCAGTATGATCTGTTCAAATATTCCAACTTATTTGGACTAAATTGTTTTACCTCTCTAAATATTGATTTTAGAGATGTTGTTCGTCAAACACTCTGAGCTCATCTAGTTAATCTTTTCATAGAAGTGTCTATTGCAAAGTTTTATATTAGAATGTCCTGTTTTTTTTTCTTCAATTTATTTTTAGAAACAACAAAAAATGTGTTATTTTTGAAGAACTGTATCTTTGGATTATAAAAGATGAACAGCAATATGAGGATTCATATTTAAACAAATTTACTATACTTTAAAATAAGTTATAAATTTTGTTTTTTAGTGCAGTAGGTAGTTTTAAAGATATAGAGCTCCTAACGTAACATTAATTTTTTGAAACAATTTTTTTTTACCTATTGTTAGCAGAGCCTTCAATTTTTATTAGTAGTCATATGTAGTTTTCATAAATAAAAATTGGGTGAAATAACTTTTTTCTGCCGGTCTCTTGGGCTATGAGTTCATTTCTTTGAGGAGTTTCCTCCTTGGATTTAAGGAGAACTCCAATTAACTAAGATTCAGCTATTAGCTTTTTAATATTCGTTTTTTATACGGGCGACTAAATAGCTAATGCTCATTCGATACGCATATGATTTAGAAGGTTAGTAGAATCAGAGCTATTTTGCTTCCTGTCATCTATTTCCTCTCTTTTATTCGCCAAGGTAATTACTGTCGGCTGGCGTTCAGATTTCCCTCCGTTATTTTTAGTTTGAATAGATAATATAGCTTTTGTTGGATTATAATATTGCAAACTGCCACTACGCAAACTAAACTAAAAAAAAAAAAAAATAAGAAACAAAAATTGAATGATAACTATAATATCAACAAGTTTATATATATAATAAAATTGGAAATATGATATCTATACTATTATTACTGTAACCATGAGTCAACCCTGTGGGTTTGGGAGGCCTCCTTGTCTACCTACGCCCTATAATGGTGGGTACCCTCAACCACCGGAGGTTTGGGGCTTGCTCCCTTGTAAGACTGTTCTTTCTCAAAAGCGATTATGTAATGCGATTTAATGTTTTCACTACAGTTTTTTCAATTTGATGTAGCCTTTTAAATTTGTCAACTTTCTGGGTTTTTGTATATATTGGGGAAATGATACTCCCTCCTAGTTCCCCTTTCCCTTAACGAAATCCCTGATCCTTACTATACTAACCTCGTAATAATTCATTCTGAGATTTGTATGTACTAAGAACAACATAGATCCACAGACTGAAGGAACATTTACTTAAAATGCCGCGGCTGACCACACCAATTCCTCAGTCCGTATCCTAAACCTGAACTATGATTACTTAAAGTAACTCAGTACACCGCTAATGGTCCCTAACCACCTGTCTTAGTTCGGGGCGTTCACCTCGACTCACAACTGCACCACACATCTAGTATTCTAAGAGCCCGAGGAAAAAAAAAGAAGGTATTTTGCCCCCATTTTTATTTACTTTAATGAAAACTGTATAAAATTACTATTCAAAATTGATGACTCTACTAACCATAGTTAGGGGGAGTAAAAAATAACAGCTGTTCCAAAATGTTACTAAAAATTAAATTTTTCGTTTGGAACTCCATATCTTTAAAACTATCCACAATAATAAAAACATAATAAAACATTATTTAAATTTACCAAAATATGAGCCCTAAGAGTTGTTTATGTTTAATAGCTTCCGAAATACTATGTTTCAAATAGCAACATTTTTTTAAATTACGAAAAATCTATTTGTGATTTTATGTTGGCAATTATCATGGAAAAAAATATTCCATGCGATTTCTATTGGGGAGTAGTAGTAGGTTCAATTCTATTCTATTAATCTATCAATTCTACTCTTCATCTTTCTTCCTCTACATTGAAAAATAAAATGAAATAAAACCTCTTAATACTATCATGTATTTTTAATATAAGAATATAAAAGAATATATAAATTGATGATTTTTGGGAGCAGTGGCATGAGCAGGCCCGCGCTTTGTACCACTGCTGCCGCTCCGAGAAATGGGAAGGAAGAGGGATTAAAAAAATAGTCTTCTCCTTTTGATCAAATAAGCTCAAATTTGATCCCTTAAACATCCTTTCTGCCAAGGTATATGTATCAATAACCCTAATTTCGCACACTCTGGAGGGAATCGTAGAAATAATCATACATTTTTAGGCCTCTTTAACAATCTATAGATACTTTTTTTAAGTTAATTGTTATGTAGATACATTATTGCAACATTAGCAACCGAAATGAAATGACATTTTCGGTATGTATAGGCCGAAAGGTGTCAAAGTGCGATTACATCACAACTGCCACACCCCGCTGTCTGGTTGCCACAGCGCTGAGATGGAGGCGGCGTTGTTCCTGACTCTGGAGAGAGTTCGTCTCGAGTGATAACGCAATAGTTTTTTTTTTTTTTTAAATTACAATTGTTACCGCACATGTTAATTACAATGGGAATTCGTTTTCCCAATTCTGTCATATTAAACATTGTCTTTTTAATAATTTATCTTTGATGGGAAGTTTCGAACCGTTGGATTGTTAGCTATACTAAGCCCAAAGATATTTTAAGTATACTCATTGTTGATGAGGTGCGGATATCTTGAATTATGTGAAAGTTAAGAATATAGCATACAACAAGATAAAAAGCAATTTTATTCCACATCTGACATACCATTTTCATCCAGTTTTTATTCAATATTAAAACCGCTTCATTATAAATGAATAACAGAATTTCATATTACATTATTATTAATAATAATAATACAAATTATTATTATAATAATGTGATATTTAATTATATTTTATCCGATCAAGATGTAACTATTGTATTGTATATCTCATTTGAAAAAGGATAAAATCTTTGTCGGTGTGGGTCCTTTTTTTATGGAAAAAATACAAATTGAATAGTCAGAATAACAAAATAAAAGAAAAAAAAATTATTAGATGTTACTGAGATCTGGAGGGATAATGTACGAAGAGAAACGAATTTGGTGCGGAGCGCGCTTCACTCAACGTTTACTTACTGAGCGACATACGTCCCCAAGTTTTGTGTGGATTACTGGGCTCGTACGGAAGTTGAAGTTTTTATGGTTTTAGAAAAAAAAATCAAAAGACTTTTTTTTGTCTTGCTATAAAAATTCGTATATTAGGGTTTCTTGAGGGGGGAATAGCAAATCGTTTCTGTAAAGTTGCACTTCCGTTCGGTTGATAGGCATATCACCTTAAAGCAGTCCAGTTTTTACGATTGTTGTTTTTGAGCTAGGCGGTTCACGCACAGACACACCGACTATTTTGTGAAATTTCTTTATTTCGGACCAATAGACCTTAAAAGGTGTATTTCACTCGAATTTGTACGCAAATTTTGTATGATCGCAATACTTCTTACTATATGTTCCATATAAGGTTAAGTGAAAGAAAAATACTTTCATTTCAAAACAAGATCCTTAGAATTGCAGTAGATGCCCATTGGTTTATCAGTAGACGGTTAATCAATAGATGATTCATCAAAAAAGTTTTACAAAATTTTATTCCTAGTTACCAGTAGGTTAAAGTGAAGGGGCTTACTACGCAGAATAACAATTCCATCCATACGTTTAAAACCTTGGTGTCACTATAGAGCAAACTCTCTCCTGGAAAAACAACGTCTCCAATATTTCTCGTCGTACCTTCTTCACCCTGAAGCGTTTAAATGATCTTCGTCCCCTACTTCGTTTTGAAACCCGTAGGCTCCTGGTTACTTCCTTAATATTCTCCCACCTTGATTATTGCTGTGTGGTTTACGGAGGTATCTTTGGGGATCTTGAAGCAAAATTAAAACGGTTAATTAATTGCTTTGGACGATTTATCATTGGGGTCCCCTGGGACACCTCTGTCAAGAGTTGAAGTGGCTTTACCCCTCCTTCCTCGTAAATGTTTTCTTGCTTCCTTCCTCTACCATGTTATCCAATCCCACCGTCCATCGTACATCTCCGATATCCTTCAATTTAAATCCTCGGTGCATTCCAGCAATACCCCGCTCACGCGGACTTATATGTAACTGCCCATCGAACTGCAGATCTTTCCTCATCCGTTCCTCTTTCCCATGGAATTCTATTGCCTCCTTTTTTCGTAGTGCTAAACCCTTCCAATCTTCAAATCCCGTATCTTCTACCACCTTCTGTCCACCCAATTTCAGAAGAATAACAATTGAAAGTTTCAAATAAGGTTTATATATTTTCTGTATTTATTGTTTCAGATTTTTGTTAATACTTATAAATATGTATATTAGCAGAAATTGTACCTTTTCATTTATTATTTTTAGTTTAATTGAATTTGATTTTTTTTCTTTTTATTTATTATCAGAAGTTTTAGTCATCTAATGTTATATGATATGACGTATGGGTTTATCCTATTTGTTCTATTCTTATTTTATATAATTTGTCAATTATTGTTGTTCATTTCTATCTTTTCAAATTCATTATTTTATTATATTTTATGACGTTTTATAGTTTCATTTTTGTCGTGTATGTTACTCTAAGGCTCTAAAGCCTAATTTTGACGCCTGTATATTATTCTAAAGGGATCAATCCGAGAATAAATAAAGAATATTATTATTATTACGCAGATAGTCCCTACTTTTGCATACTATCTTACTCTAATATCTTCTGCACGCCATTAAACGCCATATTATCGATTGTTACAATTAAATCGAATCGTTGTAATAACCATGTAAGGTCTGACAGGCAGATATGATAATGAAGAAATATTTCAAAAATGTACTAAGAATTATTAATAACTAATATTATATAATATTAATAATACATTTGTATATAAATATTAATTATTAAGCTGTATAGATTGTGTTATATATCGATTGAAAAGAAATATCCCAATCGCACTCAATATTCAATACATAAAAATTTTCTAGTATATCTAATTTGTTTATTATTATTATCTATTTTTTTTTGTAAAATTTTTTCAAACTTTTTTTAAAAATATTATACAACTAATTTTTTATTTTTCTTTCTTTTTCAGGTGAGTAGAATTTATCTGTGGTCTATTTTGATTATTACAATGGGTAAGCTAATATAACTTTCTATAAAATAACTAATAAATAATACAGCTTGTATTTTGTCCTCGTATGTTTGCTCAATTAAGAAAATTAATATTTAATCCATAAAAAAATATAATTTCTGTATCGAAATTGATTATTCCATTAATGATTAAACCTAAATAATCAGTAGTTTAGTCCTCAAAATCGAAATTTGCTGCTTAATTTTCTTAGTGAATATGCCAATTATAAAACTGATTGATGTTTTAAAAAATCTGGAGCTTATTACTTTCATTGTAAGTAATGTGTAAATGTAAATTTGTGTCCAAAGTGTTTTTTAAGAAACCATGGGGGTATCCTCCCTCCTTAATTGCGGCTTCACCCCCATTTTACAAATTATACTACTGTTTATTCAATTGTACTACTCGTTGCTTAAATTGTGTAACTGTAATTTACCTGTAATCTGAAATTGTATTATTTTCTTCATTATAGTGTAATCTAAATAAATATAAATTATGCTTCCTGTTCTTTTTTAACTGTTCAGCTTTTAATTTTTTAACTCGCCGTCTAGTTCGAAGTTTTCTTAACTGTTCAGCATGCCAGTTTTCAATTTGCTTTAAAAGAATAAAATTAAATATTACTCTGTGATCACTAAACACTGTTTTATATAATAAATATAGTTTTCAATTCACTGATAGTAAAATAAAATACTACATGATCATTTCATGGATGGATGATCATTCATTCATGGATGATTACTAAAACCCATTTTATATAATAGAGAGGCATACCCATTTCTAAGAAATATGTTCTGATTTTGTAATAAAACTTGAGATTGCTCTTTATAACTCCAATTACGATTTATAATGCTATGAAATAGCATTATTTTGATCTCGTAAGTATTTTGTGTTTTCACATAGTGTTAGGTGTTTTTAGGTTATTTATTGCTTATAATTTTACAATTTTGTCAATTTTGAAGCGTAAATTTCCTTCAGACACTGTTGAATAGCATAGAACAATCTTATCAGTAAAATTGTCACTCGTACCAATTTATTTCTAACCTCTTCATATGCAGTATAATAATTAAAAGTTTCAAATGAGGTTTATATATTTTCTGTATTTAATGTTTCCGATTTTCGTTTATACTTATAAATATGTATATTACCAGAAATTGCACCTTTTCATTTACTATTTTTAGTTTAATTGTATTTGATTTTTATCATTTTTTTTTCTTTTTGATTTATTATCAGAAGTGTTAGTCATCTTATGTTCTATAATATGTTTTATTCTATTTGTTCTATTCTAACTTTATGTACTAATTTTTCGCATGCAATTTGTATGTATTTTTTCACATTGAAACTCATTTTTCATTTTAATTTGTTATACTGTCGTAAAATTATTATAATATTTCAAAATTGCTTTTAAATTACGTTTATAGCGTTAAAGAACTACTGTTATTACGAACTGCTCTTGCACTCATCGAAAATGGCAAATGATTTAACCTTATTTTTTTGTTCTCACAGTTACCTCACAAGTGATGCCTTTATACACTATCTGGGGCGTGGGACACAACAAAGAGTTATGCGATGCGTTTAAATTGAAGGTTGGAAAGAGCTCTTTATAATGCGTTCATTTCGCACAATGGGATAACGTTATTCATTTCCCAGGCCAGTGGAAAAAATTAAATAAAAAAAAAATAACGGAAGCCCGTAACAAGTGACTGCATCGAAAAGAAATGCATTTTATCTT
The DNA here is from genome assembly GCF_000696795.3 of Halyomorpha halys. Classification (NCBI taxonomy): domain Eukaryota; kingdom Metazoa; phylum Arthropoda; class Insecta; order Hemiptera; family Pentatomidae; genus Halyomorpha; species Halyomorpha halys. The sequence goes on from NW_027111616.1 coordinate 179,601, forward strand.
ACTGTGTTACTACCTCCGTGAAAACGGATGTCAAGCCGTGGCGCCCGATCCACAGCCTACAAGATTATGTGTAAATAATTTAACTTAGTGATGGGTTATTTTTCACGTCTAGGAGACTGTTGTGTATTTCTTCTTGATATGCAAATAGAATCTGATACGTTACACAGCGGCTTTTTACACTTACATATTCCTCGAATAATTAATTTTGCATTGTATTATATCATCCGTGATTTCATATACAGTAAATATGTAAGTAAGATTACATCTGATCTGTCCCCGTGTGTATGCTCGCATCACCCAACTCTCACTTAGCACCCTACATACTGTACTTCACGGTTGATTTTTCGAGCGGGGGGAGGGAAGAAAAAATAATCTTAAGGCAAGAAAAGGCGGAAAATTATGATTATTTTTTTTATTTTTATATTATTTTTAAAATTCGTATTTTAGGATTTCTTGAGGTTGGAATAACAAATATAATTTTGTTTTTTCTGCCAAGAACAATCACGAAGTTGTAATGCATTCGGAAAAGAATGGGTGGCCTTAGATCAGATATTTCTGATTTTCCTCTTTTCTCCTTCATTTATTCATAATATTTTGTATTGATCTATTGTTTATTTTCGCTAACAATGAGAACTGTTTATTTTTTTCAAAGAAACAAAATTAAAGCTACTTAAGAGGAATTGTTTTGTAATAATTTAATTTATTATTTAAGGCCTCTCAGGCCATTTCAATGAGGATAAGTGGCCTAGATGATATTTCTATTAATTCTACATTGGCAAGTACGATCTCTATATTTTCCCTTATTGTAT
>NW_027111616.1:180459-192987 GCF_000696795.3 Halyomorpha halys
TATATATATATATATAGGTAAGTGAAAGTAATAAGGTAGTTTAGGTACTGTAGATTGGAAGATGTAAAATGAAAAAATATATAGATGACTTATATTTACTCTGAAATAATTCAGTATGGATATTGGTATATTATACTTCCATAAATAGATTGAATCCCGTTTCGTAACATTCAGTGGTAATTAAATGTAAAAGATTAATCGTCAACAAATATTACCTATTACATAAAAATGGTAAACAAAATAAGAACTTATTCAATTTATCTATACACCAGTTAATGAAAGTTCCTGTTTTTGGAACGGTTTTAATCTTTGGGGAAAATAGGCATGTGTAATCTGAACCTAAAACCTAAATAAAAAAAAAAAAAATCCAATATTTAGTAATTATAAAAACATCCATCTGGTCTCAACACTTTTTTTATTACCTTCTTATTATTATTTTTATTTTTTATTATCTTATCTGTTGAGATCGAACAAATCTATCTAAAACAAAAATTTGTATTATATATAAATCTAATATTTATTTATTCTACTTCGATTCAGCAAAGACCAAGCAAGAGGGACAAAATATACTTGGCAATAGCTACTCTAGAACTATTTGCCATAAAGTAGTTTATCTTCCTATGAGTAGTAGTTTTCATGGTATTAGCTATAATCAATAGATTTCTAGTTGTGCGGACTATTTAGCGCTATTTAGCGTAAATAGTTCTTATAGCGTTGTTATTGTAGAAATTTTACCAGATTTTAAATTATGATCTATTAGGTTTTCTAGCCTTGTTAATAAATAATTTTAATGATGTGGAGCTTCGATTGAAAAATAATTTTTTTTAGCGTTTTGAAATAACCGGTATTTTTCATTTCTCCGATAATACTTGTTATATTACATGCATACACTTCAATTATAAATAGTTTTTATTGAAGTAATAAACAATTAGGGGGCTCTTGTACCATACAGAATATTGTCCACTCTTGCTAACTCTTTTAAGAAATAAGAAACCGACAATAAATTTATCTAAACTACAATATAATTTGAATTAATACGATAAGGCTAGACACCAAATTTACATTTTTTTTTTTAGCTGATTAAAATAAAAATATTTTTATTAAATTTATTTTATTCTAAAGAATATAAATAAGGAACGAATATCGAATCGGTTTTAGCGTTTTTGTATTTATTTAATTTTTAATTGTTGTGTATTATCATCTTTGTAGAAGTTAGTCGGGTAAACTTAAAACTTTAATTATAAGATTGGTTACTTTGTTTTCGTTTGTATTTAATTTCTAAAAGTTGATTGATTATCACCCGTTTACGTGTTAGAAATACTTTGGAATTGAGTCGCTAATTATTTTTTAAAGTGATATTGGTTGGTTTATCCAAAATACTGTCTTATTATTAATTATTAAAAAAAAGAAAATAAAATAATATAACAATACTTGGATTTTATTCTCAATAACTACCGCCATTGTTCTACCTTGGGAATGGAGCGGCAGGTTGAATAGACCCTGTACCATTCGCATCCGTCCTGGAAGACGATGGTCATGAATGCTAATAGCCATTGGCTCGATTATATATTTTCCAGGATACATTTAGGATTAGGTACCTGTAATCAAGGTCGAATTCACTCCAAGACGAGTAATATGGAGGACTCTCCTTTCCAAATCTTGTTAATTTTTTTTTAGCCAGAATCGGAATTTTTTTGTACCAATTATGTCGAAAATTTTCAAAAATGCCACTTTGATCATATATTTAATACATAGTTTCATCTGTGTCTCTATGTTTGAGAATATTGAGTTCATGAGAATAAAGGATGTTATGCGATTGACAACTCATAGACAAGTTGACTATATCAATATAGATTATAAAGAGATTCTAGCAGCTTATTTCCTGCACTTATGTTGAACAAGAATCATAAAAGATATAAACCACAACGAATAAATGAGTTTCTCGCTCTCTTGAGAAATCTGGTTTTTAGAGACACGAACCTTTAGTAGATAGAGTGACTGACGACATTCCTACAACTTTGAGATCTTATTTATACCCTTCTGTACATTTCTTATTAAATCTTTTTTTTTTTTGTTTTAGCAAATTTCATATTCAATTTAGAGTAGATTGGTCGATGTACGACATGTCACAATCTCACAAGAGAAAACCATAACACAAAAAAGGCAATCCTTCCCCCACTGACCCACCCTGCTAAGCACCCCCGGGGAGCGACGGTCCTATATCACTTGTGAAATATTAGCTTGAAACGGGAAGAGGAAACTTTAAAAATTGTTTAATCGAGCAATATTTAAAAAGCGCCTTAAATGGAAAACGGCTTTGGCCATACACAAGTCTTACAAAATTTTTTTAAACTATATTTTCGACAGTTTTTTGATATTTTTTTTTAAAATTAGACTATTTAATTATCTTTCTACGAACGTCTGGAATGTTGTAAAGTTTCCGAATTATTAAAAATGAACAGGTTTTCCTGGTTTTCCTTGAAAACGTGCACATTTTTAAGTCCAGTACACTCTATCTTTGCTGATACCCGATTTTTTATTCTTTATTATTATTTTATTTTACAGGATATTGAGCTTAGGATGCATGTTTTGTTAAAGAGACATCGAAGGCCAAAACCCAGCAAAATATGTAAATCCATTTTTAAAAATGGTCCCTCCATACAAGAAATAATCGTAGCACCGATACAGAAAATGCATTTTTTTGGACCTTTAGGCTCTGAAACAAATAGATTCGTTGAAGAGTGTAAATTGAAAATTTGATGGATTGCATTACTTCTCCTATCTAGTAGGGATAGTTAATTATGGTTATAAAGCACATTAAATAAAAAAAAAAAAAAAAAAAAAAGAAAAAAAAAAGAAGGTTATTTGATGTTATTAGTACTTGAGAAATTATGTAATTTTTTTTTTTAGGAATCACGCAAAAAGAGTTTCAGATTTAATAGAATTAAAATCCATGCAACAAATTTCTAATATCACTTTGCCCAAGTCAATTACTGTATTCAAAAAATAAATAGGGCGAACTTTAAATGAATCAATTTTCTTTTGATAGCTGTTACGTATTGATTTTGAAGAGTGCTTTATCCTCGGCAATTGAATCGACTTCACCAAGTCATTATCTTCTTAAACACTTTGTGTCTTTTTTTTTGTCTGTAGTTAAAAGTCGGCACCCCACTTCCGGAGAAATTGCATAGAGCTTTCTAAACTAAGCCTCCGTTATGTATCTCTTTAGAGAGAACACCAAAAGTAGAACGTGGGCTATCGAAGGCCATTTTACTTATATTGAGAACGAAATGTTTTCAAATTGTGGCAATGAAATAACTTAAATTGGTTGTTTTTATGAAGTACCGTTTTAAATCAAACATCATCGTGTGACGCATGCGGGTGACGTGATGGAAGTATGCCTTTCTACGATAAGAAAGTAAGTAATAGGAAGACATATTTATCTACAGGCCACTTTCAACTACTCTAGAAATGGTTTAAAATATGGAACAATTCTGAAAAATAATGCTCAATGAGCAGTATTTGAAGCGCTTAAATTATTTTAAAAAATGTACAACCACAACCCATGGAGGGTCCTAGGTTCAGTATTTGGCTAGGAAGTACAGTTTCCCGGTTAATAATTATCCTAGAAGGTGATTTGGTTAGCAACCGTAACCAACCACCAAATTCATCCGCCAACCCAATTTAAATGTATTTTTGTTAGGAATTTTTTCATGAATCACTTCCTACTTTGTTTTTCGCGAGAGGTCACACAATTGTTTGCGTATTCCTGCGGATTGGGGGAAAACTGTTATTTTAGTGCTGAGAATAATATTGATAATGGTACAAAACTTTAAGTTTTCTAATGATTGGAGAAGTTTGTCGGGGGGTGCGGTCAGCAAAGAAGAGCATAAATAAACAAAACCATATTTATGCTGACGTTTCGACCTGAGTTTTAGGTCTTCATCAGGGGTTGTGGCGTAGAAGGTAGGCTCGTAACTCAACCCTTACCTTCTACGCCACAACCCCTGATGAAGACCTGAAACTCAGGTCAAAACGTCGGCATAAAATAAATAAATATGGTTTTGTTTATTTATGTTGTTCCTTGCTGACCGCACCCCCCGACAAACTTCTCCAATCATTAATCTACGGTCAACTATCAACACCTCATTATAAGTTTTCTATTTTTTAAGAATTACATGTATAAAATTATTCAATCCATTGCCTTAATGTAAGGTGCAATATTCTTTTAAGATTTTAATAGTCTTTCGTCGATCTCATGTTATTTATTTTTACAACTATCCCTTCATCACAAGTGAGAGGTAAGAGTATCCTTGAAGTTCCCAAAATTCAGAGGTTTCTCCGAATAAAAAAGAAGTAATTCAGTAGAACACGAAATAAGACCACGACTGCTGAATATTTTTTTTTGTAATTGGTTTTTTGGAGTGAAATTTAACGCAATCCACCCACCTAGTCTAATTAGCCGCCAAAACGATAAAAATATAGCTTGATATTCGAGCCGACACTACTTGTGACGTGAGTTGCTAAGGTACTGCTTTCACACTCCTGTGTTTGTAAATTTGTAAGTTCATTATGTTGGTGATCAAAAATGACTTCTAGGAGCCATGTTTCCACCATAGTATGACAGAAATCTCTTCCATAACCTGGGTAATATAAAATCCAAAGTAGCTGGAAGAGAGGACGGATAGGCAAGAGGTATAGCCGCAGTGTGTACACAATACAGCTCCCCGCTCCCTACCAGCTCCTGTACTCACAAAGGAGAAATTCCACAGGCTATTGTCTGCTCTTTCTTTTAGATTTTACACTCTTCCGCAACCTCTCGACCCGATGGATATTATCCATTCCATGCTCCCGTAGCCGGCCATCGATCCTGTCGCAACTCCTTCAGAAGGACACGAGGATTGCCATATCTATAACGGTAGGTGTACCTGTATAATAAGAGAGCCTGAGGTTAGGAACACATGCAGCATAAAAGTTGAAAAAAAAATGCTCTCACTTGTTCTCATCTTTCCCAAACAGAATGTTATTATTTCCTTTCTTGATACTATGCTATCGACATTAAATATATTTACTAGAAGATCGTTGATTGACCGTGTGTAATAATAAATGGAAGATGGCCTGGGTGCGGTCAAATAGTGCATTTGATTAAGTAGTGTGTGAATAGTGTATTGATTTGATCAATTGTATTTTAATTGAGCCAACGTTTCGCCACACGTTGCAGGGCTTCGTTAGGGCTAAAAAAGATACTAAAACATAAATGATGTAAACATAAGTGATAAGGTAAACTAAAAATTTCTACATCTTTCTGTACGTTTCATTGTAAACCCTTTTAATTTTTCATTTGCCTTTTCACTTATGTTTACATTATTTAAGTGTTTAAATCTTTTTTAGTTCTGATGAAGCCCTGCAGGGTGGAGCGAAACGTTGGCTCAATTAAAATAGTTTATCAATATTTTAGTTTTTATTTAACCGCACCGTCTTCCATTTATAAATATTTGTATGATAGTAATATTCTTAATTCGTAAATTAGTTTAAAAAACCAGAACAAACGTTATATATAAAACATTTATATATAAGTTTGTATATAAAAAATTTATATATAATGGATTTGCCTTATCAATCACATCGCCATGAAAGATTTTATTCTAACACAATTCGAATAACATTGTGTAACATAACATAGCACAAGCACATTAAGATATAAATTACAAATATCGATACATACTAACACATTCAGATAAGTAATCTGTATTACATGTGATCGCTGTAATGCCAAAGTTGTGTTTCTGAAAATATCTGAGGGAATCGTGTTAAGAGATTTAAGACAGAAGATGAATGATTTTGATGTTCGTTTGTTCATCATTTTGTATTTTTAATTAGTGACGTCACGTATTCAGTTAGGATTTTTAGTCATTGCGAAGAGAATTATTAAAGTGCAATAAAATCTAAGTTACCAAAATTTAGTCATAAGACTTAGCAGTAAATTAAGATTTTGAATGTCAACGCAAACACAACTGTATTTAAGAAAATTGTATGAACACTAAAAAAATATAAATTATATTTATATTTTTTGTGGGCCATACCGAGCTCCCTATTGATATTTATTGCTTTTGTTTTCTGGTTTATATTTTTATTTTTTATTATTCCAGTTCATATAAGCCAGAGGATCATATTTTCAATTTAATTCAAACGCGATTGCGGTTACAACAATTTTGTGGGTCAGGCCACTTAACCTTCCTTTCATAGCCTCTTCTTTCAATAGTAATAAATAATGCCTGTAGGATGGCTGTTCTCGCAGGAAATTCATAACATTTTTGTTGTTTTAGTTACTGTTTAATGTTTGTCGATTTAACTAACTTAAATCTCCTCTTCCCTTTTTGAATAAATATTTCAAAGGTAAGATAATACCGCTGCTAAATGGGGATTTAGTGGGGTGGGTTGGCTAGAAAGGATTCCCTTATTTTATTTTTTGCATTGTGATCTCCCCTTGAAAGATTTTGATGTATAAATTATTTTAACTCAAACCCAGTTCTTCTAATTTTGCCCGAAAAACTAAGGATTCAAATTGTCTGTGGACAAACTTTCTCTGATAGTGAAATGATATACCCATGTCATGTCTAACTCCTTTCTTGATGTTACATTTAATCCTTAGACCATTAACAATGACCAAATATTTATTTAGAAATATCAAGAAGGAAAAACGACGATCTATTGTCGTTAATACGGACATAATAAGTAAAATGCAACTTTCCAAGATTTTTGAAGATGAGAAAAAAATCATCGAGATGTTGAATAGAAATGTTAACATGAATGAAAGAAGTGTACAAGGAATTTACAAATTTTATTTATAACATAACTATAAATTTTATAAGTAATCATCCATCGTAAAGAGAAAAAAAGTATGCAAAGTATATAAGTGAAAATAGTTTCCCTACTAATTCTATCTTCTTTATCCCTTTATATTCGTCTTCCGGAAATTATCCTTTTTCTGCATATTACTATTGCGTACTTAATATTTGTGGTTAATACTTAATAATTGGTGATTGTATGGGACAACCATTGTTGATTCATACATCATTCTGGAAATTAGTTTTTATGCCCGTGCATCAGTTTCATGAACTGCAATCGCACGGGTAAGCGATTGCAGTTCATGAAACTTAGTAATATACTCGTATTTACCAGGCCGTTTCAACTTTTTTAAAAAAGAACGTTTGCACATGCATAGGCTGATTTGTGGATGGATTTTGCTAAAAATTTTACCCTGCTTCTCAACATTACTTAATTTTTTTTTATATAATTTATTTGTTGTTATTTACAACTATATAAAATATACAGCAAGTAAATTTACTGTAAGTGATAAAATGACATGATACAAATATGTTGAGAATCTATCCATTGATAGAACTCCAAAAAGATTTGTAGAAAAGATCTCGGGCCATCTCCTTTTCAGACACCTAGGAGGATTATTAGGTAATGAGCCAGGTTAGAAACCAGTGGGTTTGGGTGGTTGGGAAATCTATCATAGAAGGATTGGTATCTGGTTCTGGCCAAATCGGCAACATATGGAACGTTGAAGATTTGTGACAAGTAAAGAGCATTAATAATTTTTTACTTTAAGGATTGAATTTCGGGAGGAGTTCGATGGTTTAGTGGTGCCCTAAAGCTCAACTCCGTATTTTCAGATAGGCCTTACTTCAGTTTGTGGATTTAATATTACAACCCGTTTTGGAAATATTGATTTATTTATACTAAGGAAAGTGCATTTGTGCATGCATAAGTTGTTGACATAACCTGGTGAAATCTATACTATTTTTACAATTACTCCCAAATTTAGCCTTTCGGAATATAGATGTGTTTAGGAAAGTTCTTTTACTAGTGCCTAAATAAAAGTAGTGTACGGAATATCACAATCGATATTGTACCAATGAGATTCAAAACTGTAAAATTCTTGAAAATTTCATTAACAAGTTTGTAATTGTTCAATCGATTTAGTACTAAGGAAAATTTGACTATAGGATGACGAGGAACTAAATTTGTTTCTTGATGACTAAAAAAAAAAGAAAATTTTCGATTCTACAGCAAATTTTTTTTTTTAATTCATCTGAAAGGTTCTGTACTCTCGTGAGAGAGGAAACAAAATTAATTTAAGTGAAAGAACTGTCTTATTCACTGGTATTATTTATCTCTTGATACGGTATATAGTAGGAGTATTTATGATCTTCAGTTTTATGTGTTAAATGGATAAAGTTGTGTTGGTTGAAGAAATATTTCCTTCTTTTAGCATGTTAAAACGATATAATATGTAACATGGTGTAGAGTCCGTTAATAGGTCTACTCAATGTAGAATGACGTCATGCACCTGTTGAGCTCCAAACTATTTTGTCTGCTGTTGTTTTGATAGGTTAGTAGCTTATACTTCGTGTTGTTTTTGTTTTTAAATTCCAATAAAGTAATGGGTAAAAATAATAATAAAGTAATGGAGTTGGAGAGGAAACAAAGAACAAGTGAGGTAGAGGAAAGATGATGGGACGAAATTTACTATAACAGTTACCCAGAAACTCGCTAGAAGCTCCTCTGCATTTAACATATAACAACATGGATTTTAAATTAGGGAGCTCACAATTATATTCTTTTAGCATTTAGCATGTTAAAACTTATTGCATTTGATATAACATCATAAATACTCTAATGATATATCGCTGTTACTTACGTATTACGTTAAATTCCTCTATATATGTCTTAGAAAAAGCTATAATTTGTGGAAAAATCTGGTGGTTGGGAGTGATCTGGGTAAGGGTTGAGTAATAACTGGTAGGGAAATCGAGGCTCCTCATATACATAATATTACACTGCTGTGTAGTTTATATTTGTGTTACACTATTGGCGGAATAAAGGAAAGTTAAAAATCATCATAATTCAACTAAAGCCCCTTGTTTTTTCTAAATAACCTTCTACTTCTTCCTTTTTTTTTAATAACGGTAATCATTGAAGCGTTTGAGCCAAAGGACTCCCGTAATACGATGTAACACCTCTTTACCTTCCACTGCTCCTATTTCTTCGGCTTCTTCCTTTGTTCTGTTTTTTTACTACAATGTCTTGGAAAACAGCGAATCATTATATCTTCCTCCGACAATTATTGTTACAGTATGATGTAAATATGAAGAATCTTTTACTAGTTCATTCCAGAAATCATTGAACAAAAAGAAAGAAAAATATTGGAAAATTTTAAAAATGCTAATAAATCAGGTCGTGAGGTTTACGCCGAACAAACTTTATAGATGAGGAGTCCGATGCATAACACCCTAACCCATAAAACACTTCTGAAAATAATTTCAGAAATTATATTCTATCACACTTAATAAGGAAAAACGTTATGTCGTGATGGAGTTTGTTACTTCATGTGATCTCTAGTACCTACGGTAACATAATGGCATTATCTCTAGAATACGAAGTTGTAAAACAAAACTGAGATAAAACATACAACTGAACAACGAGCTCGTACAATTTTACATACACTGTGGGATCATTGACTATTTCTAGAGATGGCGAGGAAAATAGTGCCTTACACACTGTGGAATTTTTTAATTTTCAATTATACAATAGTATACATCAATTTTACGTATACATAGAAAAACAAAAGTTTGGGTGGAAGAACCATATCGATTTTAAAAATGGTTTATGGGGTGTAGAACACTTATTCTTTTTCGACCATTTTCACCACGTATCTTAATTTAGTTTTACTTCAATACTGCTTACCAGTAATTTAAATATTCCTTTTTCTATCCCTAAATTTCAGTATGTTATTGTTATTTATTTTGTTTGTTTAACGTGTTATGTTTTTTCTCTCTCTTGTACATTCCTTGTTCTTCGTCTTTTCTTTGTTTTCTTTACTTCATTTCCACACCTTATGTCACTTTCTAGTATCCTCCCTTTTTCTCCCACATCTCGACAACAGATGCCCAGTGTATGGAGGGCTATCTATTGAACAAGAAATGAGACTAAAAATATTAATGAACTACTTAATCTTCTTTATTTGCTGGCGCACTCATATCTCTCACTAATATTCGGAGCAAAGCAGGCCCTATCCCAGTATCCCATGACAATACCTCCTTGGCGCATTTATATTTCAATCCCTAATAACAAAAACATTCCTATGTCATTGACCTCCTCACCCTACGTTTATCTACTCGCCTGTTAAACAGAAGCTCCCAACCTTTAGTTATTTGTACATCCCTTTTCATAGTACTACATCCTTTGAAAAATACTCCGCTGTCCGAGCTACCTCATTTTGGACTTCTTCCCCATATCCATACGTAATGCTTCCTCCTTAACATCATTCCAACCTCAATTATATATCCATCTCCTTGATTGTCAGTCTTCGGTAAACCTGTCAATAATATACATCAATATAAGCTTTGATAAATATGTATCTTATGTTCATATTTTATGTATATAATTATGTAATGGTTTTGTTTAATTATGTTTAAAATAAAATGTTGTTAGACTAATGCTGTTAAAATTGTTATTCTCAGGGTACCAAGTTTCCCACCATAAAGATCGATTTTTCTATTCAGTTTATATCATTAATTCACTAGTGTTCCAGTATTAATTTATCTCAGCTAGACACTAAAGACAGATCTTTTGTTTAATTTAGGTATTCCCCGGAGTAAAAATTGGGGTATATTACCCAAATTAATTATTATATTGGTAAGCTGGTTCAAATTAAGGTATTACTGATAGTTTACTGGTAATAATGGAGTGGACTGTATTTAAATAACTTGATATCATATGGTTTTAAAATGAAATAACCTCTATTCTCATTAAAGTTTTCTGACACAATTTGTTGTAAGGTTTGAGCAAAATAGTTACAATATATGTTAGTTGGTTAGTGAGAAATTTGGTTTTATTACATGAATGGGTTTAAATATTGCAGTTTACTTGTGTGTTGTTCTTGAGACTTGAATGGTGATTCTTGTTTGAAGATGTACATGAAAGAAGGGTTCGTCTTGGTTCTTTTTCCTCATCCTCCCGCCGCCGCCGCCTCTCTCGCCTGAGTGTACAGATTTACTCCCTCATGATTTATGAGAAGAGACCTTCCTGGAGAGTACTGTCTCTTTCTTCACCTGTCCAGGTCAAGATGACTACTCAACTGGTACTAACCCCTTTGTTTTGGGGACCAAGATGGCTGCCCAAGCTTCTTAGCGCATATCTTTGCCACTAGATGGCATCATGAATTTCTGTTCAGAAGTGAGGGGGCGCCTTACTTAAACATCTATGAAAGATAAATAAAAAGTTAGAAAGTAAATTAAAAGAGTATTTAATTTAATTATAAGTTATTCTGTCTCAAAGTGAATTGTTTTCTCATTTACAAGGACAAGCTTTTGTATATTTTTTATGGCTCAAGACATTACATTTTTTTACCAGTTAAGCAGGGCTGCGACCATGGTCTCTGCCGCGCTGAACTAATATTTGCATAGAGCAATTAACATCTGTTTATTTGACTTGCCAACAGCTACTTGACGATTTCAAAACTCGTCATTGAGTCAACTCGGCTTGGGCTGACCCTACCACTTCACCAAAGATACAATCTCTTGAGAATCCTCGCCTGGTTTGGCATGTCCTTAGTGGCTACCTTGCCTTGTGCGCTGGTTCCATGGCTACTTCATTCCCAGTAATTATTGCTCTCCTAATAAAATATTGTGTCAACTGGTTATACCATATTTGATTGAGGTTAAATTCTTCCGATAAAGTGGTCATCTATCAACAAATCTCATGTGTATGAATCATTTTTGATGTACTCATTTTTTTTTTTGTAATTTAATAAAATTACAAAATAAAAAGAAACAAAAATCATATTTTTCATGCATGATGTGAACAGTGGTTTAAGATGACTGTGGTTTTCTTCCACTCAAGAGCAGATAAAATATTTGATTAAAAGTAATTTTTTTTTGTTTTTAAACGATCTAATTTATCGTAATTTTTATAAAATATGTTCAATGTTCAAGGATCATCTCCTTATCAGAATTAAAGTTAAATAATAATTATTTCAATTATATTATATCTTTATAATCAGCACCATTTTATACCCTCTAAAATAAATAAAGTACTCGTAGTAAATAAATAATGTACAAAATAAAGACAAAGTACAAGACTGCTCGCTACCTTGCCCTTGGCACGTTCACAAAGGGAACCCTACCGAGTGAAGCCATTTTCTCTTATTCTAATTTTTTGTACTAATATTTGAACATGGGAGAGTGAAAGAAGACCCAACAGGGACTAACTAGAGGATGTGCAGGAGAAGGAATGGAAGCAGACTTTAAAAATCCAAGTGTTATTTATCAAGAAAGTAAGAAGTATGACAAAAACAAAAAAAAAAATATGTATGTGTAGAAGATGATCAGGGTTGAAGTTTGTAAAGCTATTATCTTGAACAGCCCTGAAGAAAGTGGGGCGAAGCATCAGATAATAAATATTTGTTCTTTTTGACTGCAATCCTGACCATCTTCTTCATATTTAATACTATACGGT
>NW_027111616.1:193037-193760 GCF_000696795.3 Halyomorpha halys
TAAACGAAAATAAAAGTGGTTAAAAAAATAATAAATAAAATATATTTCTAAAATACTTTATTTAAGGTAAATACAAACATCTGAAAATAAAAAATAAGTCCAAAATAAAAAGAAACGCCACTTGGCTTTAATTATTTATTGTTCTTATCAATAGTAGATTCTTAAAAATGTAATTAATTTAGTTTGATTTTGACAAGTCTAGTTTTCATTTAATTTGGTCAAATTTCCTTTTTTTTGTGGTATTTTCTTTCAATTATCTTCTTTAATGTGCAAATCCGTTCTCTTTTTATTTTGTTTTATATAATTAAAAGTTAAAAGTTACTTATTCATTCAACACTTTGATCGTGGAGGTTTCCCTTAAAAACCACGATTTTTTTTTTTTTTTTGTCGATATTTAATTTAAATGAACATTATATAATCAATAAATGTAATAATTAACCCAATATTACATTGTCACTCGTATATGCCACTGAATCTATGTCAGCTGATACATGAATGTTTTGCGGTTATTGTAACTGAATTACAAAAATTTCTAGGATTCTAGAAAATTATTATATATTATTACTTTTTATATAAAACATTTATAAAACGTGAAATAATCCAAAACATTAAAAATAAAAAACCTTTTGAATATGTAAAAAAATTTATTTGAAGTGTGTAAAATAAAACAATTTATAATTACATAAATGTATTTATATACTCCAAAAAAGAAATTCGATAGTA
>NW_027111616.1:193810-202235 GCF_000696795.3 Halyomorpha halys
TATATACATACAGGTACGATCACATTTTTTACAAATGTGTGCACGCCGACCCGCCTTATGCAGTGTTTGTTACTTGTGTACTGCAACCAACTGAATTTCTCAGGTTACTGGAAAGAGACCAGTCAAACGTCACACAGGGTTAAAACCTTTCTTCAAAAGACCTGTAGCTCTCCTAGAAGGGAAGTTCAAGCAACTCTAAGAATTGGAATTTGAAAGAGGTTGAACGTTCACTTAACATTGTTTCGCCCCTTTGGTACCTGTGAAAATTGGTGAGCAGTGTGAAAATTAGTTATAAATAAAACTACTACTTAATTATTATGGATAAATTGTTTATTTATTAATAAATCATTAATAACTAAAAATTATATCCAAGACCTTATAATCTTTTATAAATTATAATCAAACTTAAAGTGGTGTCCTTTCTAATATTAAATAATATTTCGTTGAAAATAGTGTGAAATACCATAATTGTCAAATCCTAACCTTTCAGGAGAGAAAAAAATGTTAAAATCATCAGATAAAGTTTTCTTTTTAATATTAGGTATGTTCCAAAAACCACTTCTGACTATAAGGAGCATGTGCTGTAGAGGTTTTGACAGAAACGGAATCCTGGCGGTCCTAAAACTCTTACCAATTAATTAATTAAATTAATAAAGTAAGGAACTTTTCTTTTTTAGTTTTTCGCCTATAACTCCTAAACATGCTTGCCGTACTATTCCAGAGTCAGAAGAGGTTGTTGGAACAGACCTGTTATGTACTTGCTAATTATGCTATAAACTGTCAAATAAAAAAATTAACATTTAATTATATTGCATAAAATTGATGAAATTATAGAATTATTAATTTTTGTTTTTTAATCAACGTAGTCCATTTATTTCAAAATTTCAATTTTTTATTTTCAAGTAGCTGCTCAACATTAAAAAAATGTGTATCTACATAATATTCTACCATTATATATTTTTTTAAAAATAACTTATGATTAAAAACTCCTGACTTAATGAAGTAATCCTTAATCAAAACGGTTTCCCACTATTACCGCCGATTTAAGATTAAAACAGAAAGGTCATAATTATAGAATCATATGAGTACAAATTTATCTACAAATTACCTATAAACCTTGTTCTCATTTTTGTTTTGTTTTATAATTCATTTTAGCAACAGTGTGTGGGAAGGGGAGAAATTATGAAATGCCTGAAATATGGAATCCTCCCATCCTTCAACTTCACGGCAAAAGGATGCAATAAAATGCAAGGATTGTATAGATTTCCTGTTCTGGAAGGACCCTCAGCTAAGGATATCGACAAGAAATGCAGTGACAACTGAATGCCTATCCTTCGACGGGTACTTGTCCTGTTTCCACTCGACCTCGGGGTCGTTCAAGAATAGTCAGGAGTGAGATTCCGAGCGCTAAAGATCAAGGGAACTTGATATTGCGAATTAGAAATAAAGAAACTTGCCGATAACCTTAGACTAGATTTAAAAAGGTCAATTATAAGAAAGGCTGCTAATAGCAATAGGAATGCCGATTCCTTTAATATTGACGTGCCTGCTCTGATGGTGCTTACTCAACTAGCTAAGCTTATAGTCAAGAGCCTGATGGAAAAAAAGTTAGTTAATTCACCCCAATATTTGACTAATTTAATGATAACTACCTATAATTATTAGTAAAAATTGATAAGTATGTCAATTATTGTTAAGGGGAATACACAATGGCGGCTGTTAACATGTAAAAAAAAAATTAGTTTTTCGTTCAGAGCTCTATCCTTTTGAAAGCATCTACAACAGTAGGAAACATACAACATCCTTTAAATTTGAGTAAATCTGTTACTATATAAATCCAAGTAGAGCTTACCTTCATTAGTTCCCACGGTATAGGTTTTTAAAAAGCAACATTACACGAAATATATGATAAAAAATCTGTAGTTGGTAAATTGTGGTGTGAATTATTGTGGGAAATGTTTATATCAGAAACCATGAGAGGTACAGATGTCTATTAGCACTCAAATTAAAGGTAGTAGAATGTATTATACTGTAGTTTATAACGTTTATCTTCGTAAGAGTTGTAGTTTTCATGATATTTGACAAAATTTTGATTTCTTGTTGTTCGGGAAAAAAATTATATTTTTTCAAAAAATCAACATATATTTTTTCATAAATCAATCTCAGGAACCATTAGACATACAGGGATTTGGTAGCAATCAAATTAAAGATAGTTTTATTTAGTATAAAGTAGTTTATGGCGTTTATCTTCGCAGGAGAAGTTGTTTTCATGATATTTAATAAAAAAATAAGTATTTTTCTAAACACTGTTGAAAGTAGAGTTAGTCGATCCGTCAACTGAATTTCTCACCCAGGAAAATCACAACGAGCAAGGATTAATTTCGGCTCAATGTTGATTGTAAGTAAATGTTGTGTGATGAGCCCTCATCATCAAATGGGAAAATCAGTCTAATATGTAATTCATATTTTAAGTCCAAAATAAAAAGAAACGCCACTTGGCTTTAATTATTTATTGTTCTTATCAATAGTAGTTCCTTTTGATCTACTTTACTTTTGTCATTAATACACGATAGATATGAAATATAAAATATAAACAAATATATAATTTGTCATATATTTATAAATTAACGTATATAATTTTATTATATCACATATATATATAAATTAATATTTAATTTGTCATATTATATACACTTTCCGTCCATACTACAACAATGATAACAATCTAAATTTCGGTACTTTAATAATTAATTAAATTAAATTAATTAATTTATTTAATTTAATATATAATGTTTAACTTTAAAAATTAATAGAAATAATCACAAAAATTTACATTATAGAAATGGAAAAAAAATAAAAACAGTAGTACATTTCAAGTAGTAGCCAATTCATTTTATAGACTCAGATTCATATTGGAAAAACCTTTAGGTAAAAATAAAAAATGGATCTCTTGGAAGTGGTTGCTTATGAATGCAGAATTATCGTGTGTTCATTTTTTTTTTGTTTAAAGATTTCATGTTTTGTGACCTAAATCATCTCAAACCTTAATTTTTATTCAAATTTAGATTAGATGTATTGGCTTTATAATAAGGTGTAAATATAAAATAAAGTAACGTAGTTGTAGGTGTCTGACCGTATGCTAAATCAAAAAGGATTTGGTCCGAAAGTAGTGTCAACAGTTTATTGGGTCATTTCGAATGAAATGTCTGTTTTAATTATTCCAGAAAGTCAAAGTGGGATTAGTGGATATTTATTGTCAACTATGTTTATGTTTACAGATTATAATGAGCCGTTATTAATCCTTTTTTAAAATTTATAATATTTACTACTATCATTCCAATTGACCATGAAAACACGCGAACTCATGTTTCACAACAGACTGAAAAAATGTATATAAACTAGGGATGCAACATAGACATAGATGTTGTTCTCAGAACATCGATTTTTAAAGCCAATATTTGTTTAACATCGATGTTTTACATTTTTTCTAAAGTAACTAAATGAAAACAAAAAATTACTGTATCAATAGATTCCTATCAACAATGTGGTGGGTTGAGGAAGTACTTCCAACCTGCACGCTCTTAACGGGATAAAGATAAATTACAACTACAAAAAACATCGGTGTTTTAAAATATCAATGTTCAATATTAAAATATCGTTGCTTACAAAACATTGCCAAAAATACGTCGATGTTTTAGAACATCCATTTCAGTCACAAAAATTCAGTTCCAACGACTACGCATGCTACGGACAGTCAAAAGTTGTTGCTGAAACTAGGGATGCGTCCAGAGCATGTGTAATCGTTGGAACTGAATTTTTGTTACTGAAATAGATGTTCAAAAACATCGATGTATTTTTGGCAATATTTTGTAAGCAACGATATTTTAATATTGAACATTGATATTTTATAACATCGATGTTTTTTGTTGATGTCGCATTCTTTGTTCCAACAACCACTACTGACTGACTGGAACAAGCGTAGTAAGTGTTTTTCCCTGTCAAATTCTATACTGCGCATGCTCCGTGCAATTCTGCATAATCAGAAGTCGTTGGAACAGACCTTAAGTTACCGAAATGAATGTTCAAAATCATCGATGTATTTTTGGCAATGTTTTGTAAGCAACGATATTTTAATATTGAACATTGATATTTTAAAACATCGATGTTTTTTGTAGTCGATGTTGCATCCCTAGTTCCAGCAACAACTTCTGACTGTTCGTAGCATGCATAGTCGTTGGAACAGACCTTATGTTATTGAAATGGATGTTCAAAAACATCGATGTATTTTTGTCAATGTTTTGTAAGCAACGATATTTTAATATTGAACACTGATGTTTTTTGTAGTCGATGTTGCATCCCTAGTTCCAGCAACAACTTCAGACTGTCCAGAGCATGCGTAGTCATTGGAACTGACTTTTAATGTTACTGAAATGGTTGTTAAAAATCATCGATTTTAAAAACATAGATGTATTTTTGGCGATGTTTTTTCAACATCGATGTTTTGTTGCCCATGTCGCATCCCTAATATAAACCATAACTTTATTTCCAGTTCATGGAATAAACAGTTCTGTCGACTTATCGAGATAATGTATTGGAAAAATATCTCATAAAGCGGTCAAGGAAAATCGAATTTCCAATTAGGGGTGCTAGTTCCAAGGAAATAGCATTTTCAAACGGCATAAAATATTTCCTTTGTTATTAACTAAATGTTGCCCTTGGATTGACCGTTACATCGATTCCGTATAAATTGTAAATCAATAAATTGTTACTCTCCCGGTTTAGAAGAGGCGCAATAGAATATATTCACTTTTAAAGGGCTTGTAATAAATGTTTTATATAACATACGGACAGTTGTTATGATTCTCACTTCTACTTCTCAGTAACTGATTTCATAATAGATTGGTGTGTTTTTATATTTGAATAAGTTTACCATCGGTATATTTCTTAGCCAATACAATCTAAATATAATAAGGCACTTAATCAGTCACTGATGACTGTTATTTATTAATTGAAGAACTCCCTCTAAAAAGGTTATATTCAAGGGAGTGGGAGTGTACATACCTGAGCAAATCTGAAACCAAGGAGTGGGGAGTTGGCCACGCCTGTGGAGCACAGTTTTATGTTTATGTAAATAGCGATTTCTCACGTTATGTAATTATCTTTAAACAGTTCATTTAAATGCATGTCTTCACTGAATAGAAGTTGTAGCAAATGCTATTCCAATAACTCAGTTCATCAACAATGGAAGCTCATCAAGTTGTTCTCGAGAAATTCGTGATTAGGACTCTGTTCTATTTAAATTGATTTATTTCAAAGTAAAGTAGTGAGGATTTCAAAATATATTCACTTTTTTATTAAAAGAGATGAACTGGAGATAAAATATAATAAACTAAATTTCCAACAAATTGATAAATTTTTCAATTAGTGTTTTTTTTTTGTTAATAGTTAAAAAAAATGCTTTTTTAAAGAAAACATTAAAATATATAGTATGATTGATACAAATGAATAAATAATTGTTTCTGATTTAATAGTCAAAGTTGTTCATTAAGAAACCTAGATTTAAAGCGTTTATAATACTGATATAATATTTCGTATGTGAGGTTGTTTTTTATCCGTTCTTATCACTTTACATATTTTTATCATCTTTGATAAACGAAAATAAAAGTGGTTAAAAAAATAATAAATAAAATATATTTCTAAAATACTTTATTTAAGGTAAATACAAACATCTGAAAATAAAAAATTGATGTTAAATTACAAAATTTATTAAAAGATAATTTTATTTACAGTCATCAGAAATACTACGAATATTAAGATACCAAATCTTTTTTTTTGTATATAAGTTATGATTGATATTATTGTTCAGTAAGTACTAAAGGGAAATAATAGGTGTTCCAAAAAGCTAATTTTATTTATAGGAACAGATTAAAACTTAAAATTAATTTTATTTATTTTTATAAATTATTTGAGCTACAATTAATAAATTTACTTGATACAAATTATAGAAGAATTGTATAGCTTGATAGTTACAAAATACATTTAAATAGTTAATTTAAAAAATTGGCAAAATATAAATTTCTTATATGTATATATAGTTGACTGTAAAAATTTAAATATAAGAAGATTGTAAGGGTTGGGGTCAAAAAAAGACCGCAACTCTGGCCATCTTCTCATATATAAATTTCTTATATAATAAAATTTGTTTTGAGTAAGAGCACATCGTATAATTTTTAAATCCTAATTATAACTAATTATTTTCAAGATTTTTCTGTTAAGAGGGTTCAAATCGCTCGCTACCTTTGAATTTAAAATATGTATAGCCTACCGAAGTCAAACTCCATATATGTATATATCTTAGTTGCTCTGAATTACCGATTTTTTGTATTTAATATTGCAAACCATCGAATGCCTCTCGTATCCAATCCTTAAAATTCAAAATGCTCCTTACTTTGGCTCAAACAAAATTATCCATAAGGGCCTCTATGTATCGTGCCATACGTTGCCGATTTGGACAGAACCTGATATCAATCCTTCCACGATAAACTCCTTAACCAAAACCTTGCCTTCTCTTCAATATCTGATAATCCTCCTAGATGTCTGGAAAGAAAATTGTTTTAAGACCTTCTTCTCTAGAAATATTATTAGTAGGTAGATTCTCTTGAAGACTGTATCATACCCTATTTTTTATTTACCCGAAACTTTTGGAGTTGTTGAGATTCCTTGTCGAATCCCCTGGTCCTCTCCCCGTGAAAGCTACCCCGTAATCCTGTAGGCCGCCAGCTGTAACCATCCGGAACCGCTGATGAAGACTGTTGGCGGTTCACCACTCCCCGGCCTCCGATGATCCAATCATCCGTTTTTATCTAGCCCATAATTTCACCGCAGGATCGCTTCATGAATAGTTTCAATACCTTAAATTTTAAGTGATATAAAAGAAATAGTCAATTCTAAAAATATAAATGAACATGGTTACATCATTTTCAGTGTAGAGTATTTGCTATGAGGTATTGGAGAAAAAAATCTCTATGATAATATATGCTTGTAGTGATGTTTTAAAATTTTTGAAGTAAAATTAAGTTCTCTTACTTCAATATAAGAAAAATAATAAATTTACTTATTTAAATAATAATAATAATGATTGCTTAATAGAAAATATTGTTTTTTCTTGGTTATTAGCTGCCACCTCTTGGTGGGTCTTTTAAAAATGGAATATTGCTAATTTAATTTTTATCATTTATATTGTTTTTAGTATTGATAAAAATTTTATATTCTTATGGAAATATAAATATTTTGATGCTTTCTTACCCTAAGTCTCAAAAGATACTAGGCTAAAATAAAACATAAAAATAAAAATATGACATTGTGGCTCCCTGGTAATAGATCAGATAGTGAAAGAACCGAATTCACAAATGTATTTATTTCAGACTAGTCTGAAGAGAAAAGATTGTTCTGGTTTTGTTCAGCTCCAGAAAGCTGAGAAAATGAATAATTACGATTACGGAAGTGGATAAAACTCTTTTTTTGTTGTTTTATGAACAACTGGAATTTTTTACAAATAAATATAAATTAAGAATCAACAGTATTCAATTTAATACTTATTAAAGCGGAACTCTATTTTCCTTATTTAGGATAATTTTTATAATATTTTTTGTGTTTTAGTAAATTAAATAGTTCTGTTATGCTTAATTTTAGCCATATATGTCTTAATTAATAATTAATTCACTATTGTGCTATAAAAATATCATTTTTTCGATATTTCTATACTATACTTTCGATATTTCTATTCAATACTTCGACTAAAACCTTTTACACCAAGGTCGAATGTTAATTTTCGAAATTAATAAACCTTGTATGGCGACTCGTCAAACATCTCTAAAGCAAAGCAGTATTTAAATTACATGGCTAATGTAAGCCATTGTTACCTGACCGCAAAGGTGAAGTGTTTATTTATACAGGAAGCTGGTATATTAAATAGATGAGTCTAAAATCTAGGTAGTATCTAGTGGTTTAACGACTGATTGATTCAGACGTCGTTTCGACAGTGGTGAAGTCAGGATTTAGTTTCGGGGAGGAGGAAGGAAAAAAGGAGCGTCCATCCAATAATATAGTATTTAAGAAAACCTCCCATAACGAAGAAAATACATAATGTAATATTTCCTTAGCCAACGCATATTATTTATTTATTAATATTAAATAGTTTGTTTATAACTTTTTTTTTTTTTCAAATATCGCAAAATGCATGAGATGAATGAAATCATGCAAATGAAATATGAAATGAAAATAGTTACCGTAGATGAATAAGAGGAGAAGATGGGCGGGTGGTGCGTTCAGCATGAAAACACAAATAAACAAAAAAATATTTACTTGTGCTGACGTTTCGGCCTTATTTTCAAGTCTTCTTCAGGACTTTTTTTTTTTTTTTTTT